>NC_056733.1:1175790052-1176090052 GCF_019279795.1 Protopterus annectens | reverse complement strand
GGAACTAATGTCGGGTGGCACAATGGCAGGGCATTTCTATGGGCTAGGCTTGTAATGGCTCCAGGTCCATTAGCCTAGTACACACCTATGAATCGATAAGGGGAGTGACATCAGCATGACTGATAAAGTAGGCCAGTGAGTGGGTAACTTATCAAAATGCTTCTTCCTACAAACATACACACAGTTACACACACACACACTTATACACCTACACACACATCTGTCAGATCTGAGAGTAGAACCCCTGCCTATCTAGTTATTTGTATTATAGTGTTACACAGTTATCACACACACAACAGAGTTTACTGGACTGATAACTGGCCAAAGGTGCTGATAATAGGAATGGTATCAGCAGGACTGATAAAGTATGGTAGTGGGTGGGAGACCTATCAAAATACTTCTTCTTACAAACATATTCATTTGCTAGACCTGAGATAAGAACCCCTGTCCAGCTAGTGATTTGTACTATGGTGTTACATAGTTATCACACACGCTATGGAGCTTACTAGGCTGACAACAGGTCAAAGGTTCTGATAAGGAGAATGACATCAGCAGGAGAGATATAGTAGGGCAGTGGGTGGGAGACTTATCAAAATACTTCTTCTTACAAACATACACACACATTTGCCAGATCTGAGATTAGAACCCCTGTTTAACTAATGATTTGAACTATTATGTTACACAGTTATCACACATGCTACAGAGCTTACTGGGCTGACAATTGGCCAAAGGTTCTGATATGGGGAATGACATCAGCAGGAGTGATAAAGTAGGGCAGTGGGTGGGAGACCTATTAAAATACTTCTTCTTACAAACATACACACACACTCATTTGCCAGATCGGAGATTAAAACCCCTGTCAAGCTAGCGATTTGTATTATTGTGTTATGCAGTTATTACATATGCTACCGAGCTTACTTGGCTGACAACTGGCCAAAGGTGCCAATAAGGGGAATGACATCAGCAGGACTGATAAAGTGGGGCACTAGGAAGTGTTGTGGGTTGGAATAGCCTAAATCTGTTTCACCTACAAACACAGCCATCCTCACTCTCACATACACAACTGTCATACACACATACCGTTGCCAGTATTGAGATGAGAACCCCTACCTATCTAGTTATTTTGACTAGAGTGTTATGCAGTTATTGCATGTGCTACAGAACTTATAGGAGTGATTGGTGTCCAATGGTACTTCTAAAGTGAATGAAAGCAGCAGATCTTGTGAAGTATGGCAATGTAAAGTGTACTGAGTGGGAAGAGTCTCCTAATACTTGAACCTATGGAGAAACACACACACACACACACACACACACACACACACACACACACACACACACACACACACACACACACACACACACACACACACACACACACACACACACACACACACACACCAACCTCAGTACTGTTACACAATGGGGCTCACCTTTTGTGCTGGCTTGTGCGACTGTTTACAAATGGTATGCCACTGTCCAGAGCAGGACATCACTGTATGCCATTCAGGGTATCAATGTGTGTGTGACTCACTCTGTCTGTGTCCCCCTGTGTCTCTCTTTCTCTCTTTATCACTGGCTGTCTCTCAGTTCCCCACATCTATGTGTGTGTATATGCTTTGATGTACTGTATGCTATCTGTTGCCCATATGTATGGGTGCATCTCACACAACAGATGCAGATATATCACATATGGGCCACCTACAGCTAGCTGAGGGTAATCCTGTCTGATGTGTGTGTGGGGACAGTTCATGTGTACATAGCTGTCTGTATGCATGGACATATCTACACAATGCAGTCATATATTCCTGTGTGGATTCCAACATGTCCTGTGATTGTCTAGGTGTATGAGCACACCCAGTGTGACCTTCTATAGTTAGGATGGGACTCCATGTCAGAGATAGGTGTACTCCAGTTCAGGGTTTTGTGTGCTACAGCCATACCTCTCAGGAGTACACAGGACTTTCCTCAGGGTACTTGTTTTGTTTAGCAGACATTTTCTGACATACCTGTAGTCTGAAATTGCAATGTATTGTCTCATTACCTAGTGCCAGACATCCTCAGATCATCACAGTGCTTTACCAGAGGAATACTAGTTGTATGATGCATAGACGAATATTATGAGGACAGCTATGTCAATTCTTGCCCAACAAGGCCATTCTTGAGGTGCATCTACAGCCAGTGTAGTAATGACACACAGCTGTGTGAACAGTCCAGCAACCTGGTGACATACTGGCTGGGGATCTCCTGCTTGTGTGGTATCTTTCTAACCTGAGATGTCATATCCTTGTGTGTGCATACCTCTGACCTGTACATTTTTTGGCATGTTGTCCAAGTGTTTGGCTAGAGGTTTCATCCTTTATATGTAAAGTTGTGTTTTTATGGCTAGTTAGTTACATATAATTGAAGTGTGATGTTACAAAATAATACAGACATTACTGTTTCAGAATACATAACCTTCAGACAATTCCCACTACTGCAAACCCCTCACCCCACCAACTTTCTCAGTATGTAAGGGTGCTGTTTACAACACATGCCTATCATTTTACCTTTCTTCTACTTTTCTTTCTGCCCTTGTCCAGACATCTTGTTGTCAGAGGTTGGAAGTTATGGGTGTAGGTGCAGCGTGCATTCAACTGTGCAGGCATGTCCATTATTTGTAAAGGCAAACATAAGTAAAAGGATTATTGAGAAGGAGCACTGGCAACAGTACCACAAAGCACTTATATTCACAAAAGCCTTGGGATCTCTGCTACACATCCTTCAAGATGTCACTATTATGTGTAGCATATTCCACATATCACTGTTACTTCCAGGTATGTCAGTGGCAGAGCAGTGGGTATTACTGACATGCATAACAGTTGGTTCTGCAGTTATCTGCAAATGGCCCTGTCAAAGGCAGCACTGTACCTAGGGCAGTACAAGATGACTGCCAGGAGAACATGCTGGCCAGATCCAGTCAGTATTAACCACATATACACATAGCTCTTTGACCCTGCATATTGTGGGCAGGCAAAATGTTTTCATGTGTATTGGTACAGCCCTGCCAATGTGTGCTATGCTGGTATTTCCATGCAAACATATATGTTACTGCGTTAGTGTGGGTATATGGGGACACACCTGTCCACTGTACAAATTTGCATAGACTGTGTTGATATTTGCTTTACATTTTGGTTGCTATTTACCATACTATTGTGCCCTGTCTTGGGGACTGGAGGCATATCAGTAAAGAGGCCAGGTCAGATTGTACTGGCATACATTTGATTTCAGACTTCTTACCTTCATAGCTTTACTGCAACTGCAGATCCTGCTGTGCTATCACTGTGTGAGTTTATAGGGGGTTAATTCAATATTGCCACCATTTTGTGCCTTTACCAGACATTTCTCTATCGTTTTCTACAGCTGACTTGCTGTGTGGGTGTGGGAGTGGTTATGGGAACCCCCACCCTGACATCCATGCCTGTGACCTATGACTCTCCCACTTAGTTGTCCCCACACCTATACTGCAGTGGGATTTGTCACCTTGAGTACTACTGCATAGTGTGTGGAGGCCAGTTTTGGCCTGACATTTCCTAGTGTCCCACATAGCTGTCAGTTGTGTGCTGCTATCCCAGTAGGCCATCGCATTCCCTTGCAGCCATGCAACATTACCATAGATATGCTAGCAGAACATACTATTCCATTCATTTAATGTTAAGAAGACAGACTTACCTTGAGCTTGCAGCAGTTATGAGGACGGTGCTTGAGGGCTGCCTATGTTGGATGGACACAGTACACTGCCTATACATGGTAGTTTACAGGGAATGTGATGTGTGGCTCATCCATTTTACTGTGTGAGCAAGTCAGAGGGATGTGTCAGTCTCTGGGGTCCCTACAGTGTCAGTGTGTGTGCTTTGCATTTCCTCTTTGCCAAGGTGTGAGCATGCTGGGCACGCCTCTGTCTGCCTACAGGAGCAGGCTCATGGACCTCCTCCTGTGAGTCCCTCTGTACTTGTGAGGACCTTCGCAATGGTGGTGGGCTATATGGCCCTTCTCCATACTGTTCCTGCTGCAGCTGTTTCCAGGATCATATTGTGTAGCATGGCACATGCTATGAACATGTGTGCACATGTGGCTGGAGAGTACTGCAAGGCTCCACCAGATATGTCAAGGCAGCAGAACCGTGACTTGAGCATCCCAAACACATGCTCTATAATGAATCTGGTTTGTGAGTGTGCCTCATTATGGTGTGTTTGTGTGGGTGTGTGTGCATTTCTGATGGGTGTCATCATCCATGGCTCCAGTGCATAGCCAGCATCCCCCACCAGATGGCCATATGGGATACCCCCACTGGCAAATGCCTGGCAAATCTGTGACGAATGCCAGATGTGGGAGTCATGATAGCTTCCAGAGCTGCCAGCACACACATTCATGATAATGCCCTGGGCATTGCACACAACATGGCAGTTGATGGAGGGGAAGCCCTTGCAGTTTATGTAGACCCTACCCTGTTCACCAGGTGGTGCTTTGATGTGGATGTGCGTGCAGTCTATGGCACCCGGTACCGCTGGGTATTCTGCTACACATTTTTTTATGTCTCCGCCCATTTTCAGCTATACAGCTACCTGCCAGCTGCATTATTGAGTTCTTTCAATGGCCCAATGTGAGTTGCAGGATAGCCTTATTGTCGATTTGTACTGAATTTCCCTTGTTCTGCTATTTCCTTTTTTTTCTTATATCCTTCCTGTTTAAGCCTCGGTGCTGTGCAGACCAATTTATCTGGTGTAAACAGTAATAAATAGCCCTCCCCTGGGTGTGAACATGCTCCTCAATTCATGGAATAAGAGTATACAGCCTCAGACACACCCCTTAGCTTAGCTGTGCTTAGCTAAGCACAATCCCAGGCAATGGAGATCAAATGTACTTACATCAAGTATGACATACCCCCTTTTTGTGTTAGTTGCTCCTTCTGCCTACACTATGGTGTTACAGCACCTACACTGTTAGGTGCAGTGTGACACTTAGAAGAAATTTGTGATTCCGTATAAGTCTCCTCATTTACATGCCCCACTGCCTTACTCCATAGTTACTGCACTACACATGAGCCTTCCCCCTTAGCAACCACTGTTCCTTGCCATTGTTTTGATTCTGCTTGCCATTGACTATAATGGCAAAATGCAACTTTACCCTAAAATTCACTTTTAGTAATAATTTTTTAATTTTCCCACAATCCCATTTGCGTGGCGCTTTCCTATGCTTAAACGGCTGAGATCAGCCAAAAAATAATAAACATTTTATTTTTATCAAAATAAACTGTTCAGCATGCCACTGGCCATATATTTGGCCATTGACATGCCTACAGGTTAGGGTACATGCTTTTATTGGAGCTGTCATGACTCCATTTTCATTTTTCCACAAATGTATTCGATTAGTAGCCGAATACATTTCTGCAGCTTAGACTGTTCCTGCACGGCTACCTACCTGCTACCTGGATTGCTATTTTTACCTCATTTGCATGGTTTTCACCAGCAAATGAGGTAATTAGTATCCCGCACAGGTTTCCGTGCAGGAACAGTGTCGGCTCACTCATGCACATCAAACTGGCATGTTCATTCATCGTTCAGCAGCCATATTCCATGCAGGAGCAGCTACAATACTCCTGTATGGAGATTTTAGCATTGTGAATCCTGAGAGTGGTCTTTGCAATCATTGTCGACAGGTTTTAGAATGTAAATCATTTATTGTCAACAACAGTAAGTTTGTGGTGGGTAAACAATTCAACTACAATTCTAGATGGGATGTTTATGCAGCATTGTGTAATTCATGCAATGCATTTTATATAGGGAAAACTTCTCGGAAGTTGAGAGAGGGGATGCAAACCGACATTTAAAAAAAAAGATATGATAATTAATTACATCTGTTGTCTGTTTTTAGATGTCTAGCATATGTATAATGAAGAACTCCTGGGACTTTTTGTGCAAGGTTTCTAATAGTTATTTTTGGGATGACTTGCTGTTTGTCACCATTGATATTCAAGACTTATTTTCCTCCATTCCTCATGAGGAGGGTTTGGAGATGTTTTACGAATTTCTTTGTGATCATGCAGGATTGGAGCATTCAAGAATTTTAATGTTTAGGAAACTTATGGAGGCTGTTTTGGAAAATAATTTTATTACTTTTGAGGGGCAACTTTTTAGACAGAGGAAAGGCATTGAGATGGGGGCAGCTTGTGAACCATCTTTGCCAACATTATTGTCACACAGTGGGAACTGTATTTACTTCTTACTGGGTGAGGTACTGTTCCTTTAATGGACGGTACCTGGATGTTATAATAATTTTTTGGCATGGGCTTAGGACTGAGTTAGATTTGTTTTTTGAGTTCCTTAATGTGAGCACTGGCTTCCTATGTTTTACTATGAAATCTAATTCTGACAGTATCCATTATTTGGACATTATACTTTCCAAAGATAAAATTGACAAACAATTTGTTTCCACCCTTTATAGAAAACAAACCTATAACAATTATTTTCTTGACTTTCAGAGCTGCCATCCAGTACATCAAAATAAATCCTTTGTCAAGGGGCAGTGTGTGACACTGGCTCGTATGCTTAGTAATGATGACATGTTTGCCTTAGAATGTAATCATTTGAGGAACATGTTCATCAAAAGAGGCTACCCCCTTGATGTTTTAGATCCAATTTTTGAAGAGGTTTACCTCAAGAGAGCCAGTGGGCATTTCACCCCAGTACTGGGGTCTATTGACAATGGGTCCACTACTGATATTGTTTTTAGGAAAACTGCTGGCAACAATGATGGGGATTTCAACATAGCCTTAGTTATGCCTTATGATTTACATTTTCAAGCTATCAAGGGCATAATTTTTAGGAACTGGGCCCTATTTGATGTTGATCACACACACTGTGAAACAGTGGGGGACCAATCTTTTATAGTTTACAGGAAAGGTGCATGTTTCAAAAATATTCTTGAAGTAGGTTTCAGGGTGTTAAAGAAAGGTGTGATGAGGAAATGTGGCCACTGTTCCTATTGCAAATATATCATAGAAGGGACCTCAATTCTTATTGCAGGGTATGGTTTGATCAACTTGTGTCATAGGTTTGATTGTAACAGTAAGTGTCTAGTATATGTAGACAAGTCCCAACAGTGTGACATAAGTTTAAGACTAGAATTTATCAGCACATATATGACATTCAAAAATGAAACAACACAAATGCCCTGGTGAAACATGTTATGAAATATTCTACCAATAATTTCAAATTTATGGCAATAGACCAGGTAGATTTAGGTCCTAAAAGGGGGCCAGTTGACTTGTTTTTAGAATACAGATAACTAAGGTGGCAGCTAAAATGCAACGTCACCATCCCCCTGGTATTAATGAGTCTGTCTCTCTATCCAGTGTTCTTAAACTTAAAGCTAACTTTTTTCTTTAACTTTTTTTGGATTTCTTTTTAATGTTCTTATCACATTTATTTCAAGTTTATAGTCATTTTTCAAGAATGATTAATAGATTTTTGGTTTCCATTCTTTAGTTTAGGCTTTGTATTTTTTGTAATTTACTCTACATTATGGTCACATTTATATTGGTCTATCTGGAGTGATTGTTTTAAATAATTGATTATTTAATTGATTGAATTTTATTAGGGAGGAGTTACTGGTTGTTCACTTGTATTTAAACTTGACATTTTGTGTTTGTTTTTTAATTCTGAAGAAGTCCAGAGTTTACTACTGACAAAAGCGCAAAATTTTGGATTAAACTCTGTGTGTGTATTCCTGCCACGTTCTTTTTTTTTTTTATATGTATATATCTAAGAGCAGCTTGGCATTGCTGCACTCCTCACCACACTACGCAAATGAAGATTAAAAAAAAAAGAATAAAAAAATTAGAAATTTCAAACACAAACTATTAATTCACAGCACATTTCAACAGTAGCAGGGAACATTACGGGGACCCTCATCCTGTGCATAACATCTCACTAGACATCCACAACCACGGCATAGCCTCTAAACTTCTGCCTATATCGATTCAATATCCCTGTTACTATGCTCTCCTTCAGCAGCGTGCCATGATTACTATGCATGGTGTGTTGCCGAGGAGAACCGTGGCATGTACATGGGTACATTCCGCATAGGCTCTACATGGAGCCTACACAGATTTTAGTGAATCCTGGGGAGTGTTACAATGCATTTTCTGAAGGATATAAAGTCTGAAACTCAAATGCCTCTCATTATATAGTGAATTCAGTCCTTACTGATTTGCCGCAAAAATCCAGAAAACCACAAATTTTATGAGGAACAGACCAAAAATATCAGGCAAAATCTGGATATTCTGCAAAAAGTCTATACAGTTGAGGAGTATGCATTCTGAATAATTTGCCTCATGGGAACCTATATCAGAATTTAGTATCTCAGGTGTCTACATTGGCTAACATATCTGACCTTTCCACGGGACTGCCACATAATACATTTGACAGAGTGGCACATACAGCTTTGTAAGCATTGCCTTTTGCTATCACTCCTGGCTTAGACACTGTAATTTTACAGATAACTTTAAGGTATATTTCCTAAGCATCTCTTATGATGGCTCATTCCTGTTTGGGTCACAGGCAAAAAGTGATGGCACTCACTGGTAATGGAGTAAAATTCTCCACTCTCCAAAGAACCTTTTCTCCTAACCAGAAGAGGGACCTGTACTTATGGTTCAACCAATAGCAACCAACACCTCTCATTTAAGCCACATGCTGATATAAGTCATAGCTGCAGATGTTTATAAAATGGACTCCACCCTTGAGGCAGAGGTGGTCCACAAAATCAGGATTTTGCTGTCTTCCCTAAAAAGCAATTACAGAATCCATAAGAACTTGCCTAGCAGTCCTGCTTGAATCTACCAGTGTAGCTGGCCTAACCAAAGGACAACTGGATCAGGAGATAGTATCCAGATGGTATAATATTCTCCTTGTATCTGCATCCAAGCTGTCCCAAATGTCTTACCCCATCATGTTATAAAAGTGCTATCTCAAGAAGCTCCTCCAAACTGGGAGGCTCTGAATTTGATTCAAGTTTCTTTTTGGTTCACAAGACAATGAGTGACCTCAGGCCTATATCAGATATGAGTGGTCTAAATCAGTATGTAAAGAAAATAGAACTGGGAATGTTTACAGTACAGTCGATCCTTCCATGTTTATAGAAATCAGAGTCCATGTTAAAATAGACAATACATCCAGGAATCTCCTGCTCTTCAAAGTCAGTGGTAGCCGCTATGAACTTTGAGCACTGTGATTTCATGTCACCACAGCCCAATGTATGTTTACCAAAGTCATGACAGGCATGGCAGCTTACTTTGAAGCTAAAATTAACACATGTTTCTCCTTATCTGGATGACCAGTTAGTGACAGCAATAACAAAGAACTTACTGGTTCAAGGAAGGGACAATTTACTGCATCTGCTCAGGTCCTTAGGAATTTCATTGAACCCTGTGAAGTCCCAGCTGAAACTGTCACAACCACAGACTTTCATTGGATGCCATCTAAACACAATGACCTGTTTATTCACTCTTCTTCCAGATGGCATCTTGTATCTTCAGACCCATGTTCTTTTACTTCTGTCTTATAATGGGGTAACAGATACTATATGCCACAAGTTCTGAGTCTAATGGCAACAACAGTCTTCTAGGCACCTTGTGTGACACCAGATGAGGGTCCAAAATTGCCATTAATATATTCAGTGGTGGCTTCACAAGAACTATTTTCTCATGGCTGTTCTTTTGTTCATCCCTCCTCTGATGTGACCATCTGTAGATGCATCTGCCCTAATGTGGGGGCACTGTTTAGGGTAAATGGTTCACTGGGATGGCTCACAACAAAAGGTATATTTGCACATCAATATTCCTGTGTAGAACACAGTCCTCCTAACATTGTAGGCTACCCAGGACCCCTTTCTCAGACTACAATTGCCATCCATTCTGACAACATATCATGGTTTGGTACATCAGTAAGCAAGGTGGAACCCACTCCTACCTCCTCTGTGGCGAGACTGTGTGGCTGTAGGAATGAGCTGTGCCAACTTGTCACATTCTGATAACAATGTCAATCTGCAGTCTCTGCAGCAGACAAGCTTTGACAATGTTTAATGATTCTCCATGGTTGGGCCTTTAGCCAATCAGTGAATAGCACGATGTTCTGCTGCTGAGAAAGGCCTTCTGCAGCATCTCTTCATCCTCTGACCAACTCCAAATGCAGCAGCTACTCTGCTGTAATTCTGTTAAACAGACAATCTCCCCAGGAAACTCTGCTCTATCAGTGGTCATTATGATCATCAGTCTCCTCTACACCTTCCCACCTGGACAGTCTAGCAGTGGTCACCAGTCTCCTCTATACCTTCCACCTGGTCCACTAATAACTCATTTTCTGCAAAAAGCCAAAAATGCATAGGGCCAGAGTAATCATTTATAGTTCTATTCTGACCAAGATAAGTTGTAACCTTATTTACTAGAGAATCTTCTTTTTCTCAAACCTCATAGAGATCTGTCTCCCATGTCTCCATTGCCAAGCAAACCTCACCAGGACTTTCAGTCCCTTTTATTAACTGCACATTTAATACACTTTATCTGATGGTCAAGGGCCCAATATCATTTTCAGGTGGCCCAGATCCTAACAGCATCTCAGAAGTCATACACTGAGAAAATATTCTGAAGTAATTGGATAAAATGTCCTTATGGGTAGCTGATCAAAGACTAGATCACTTTTCATCTCCAATACCAACAATTCTTCAGCTCTAATCTACTATTTTTAATCAAGGCTATAACTACTATACAGCCATAGAAACCATGCTAGCTGTTGACTAAGAGTTACTGCATCATCTTTAGCATCTTCCAAATTTATAGACCACTTTTTGTTTAGACCTCTCCTGAGGACTCCCTGGGACTTAAACTTTATTCTAGAAAAAATGGCATTGACTCATTTTAAGCATCCTGTAAAGTCAATCTGTGTACTTATCTTGGAAGACCCTTTTCCATATGGTAGTTATTTTCAGTCAGAAAAGTTTCTGAAATTCAAACAATACTCCTCTCAACCTCCACATGTTATACCTCATAAACATAAAATTTTTGCAAGTTAACCTAGCCTTTATGCCAAAAGTGAAAACACAAATTAATCTTAAACAGAAAGCAAAAGAGGTCAAGGCAATCCAAAATGAACACAAAGAAAATTAAGAAATGGTAGGCCTTGGAGATGCCACACATATATTATATGAAACACAGTACAATGTTCACAAGCCAAGCCAGTAAATGCATGAGACAAGCCAGGAATTACAAGAATTACAGGAGAAATATGTCCTCAGATTGATAAACCTCACTTCAGCCATGTAGATCCAATAAAATAAACCACGAATGGTCTATAATCGAGCTTTGTTCAAATATAAGAAAAGGACAAAGTGCAATTAAATGCTTTTGTCCTAAATACACACAGGACTTCATCAGAACTGCATTTAAAACACATATCCAAGCTTCAAATCTCTTTATTAGTAACAACCACAACTCCAATAAAATACAAAAAACAGTTATTTCATCCCAAAGTACATAGGACTTCCTCAGAACAATGATAGCAACATAACCCCAACCTTAAACACCTTCTATACAAGCTTAATTGGTCATAATTAACCCCAGATGTACTGAATCATGCTTTGAAAAACACAGTAAAATGAAATGATGAAATAGAATAACATTAACTTTGGGATGAAAGTGCTTAACTGAACTGGTTTTCATATTTTATTGGAGTTGTGGTTGTTCCTAATAAAGAGAGTTGGAGTGCTGCTTTGGCTGATGGCGTGTTCCTACACTGGTTATTGGTTTGTTTTCAAGAAGAATTGACATATCCAAACTTATACACTCTTCCACTAGCTTGATTGGTAAATTATTTAATTAAGTAAATTGCCCTAATTAATTAATTACAATTAAGAACACAGATATGTAAAATATACAAAACAGTGCAATGTTGTACTAAAAGTATAGAAATGTTATATTTTAAAACCAGTGCTATAAATTACAACTTAGCTGATCTCAACTTAAGAACTGGAAATAAAGAAATTGTTTCATTTAAACCTGGGGTATAATTAGCTTCAAGAGACAATTGTCAAAATAGTTATTTATACTCCAGGCTAACCTCCCACTGGCCTCCCCTAGGGTCCTTTTGAACTTGTTCAAACACATAAAACGTGAGCTAGCCTTCACTACATACAGCAGTTTGTTTTCCAGTACATCTGTCTCCTTGTTTTTGCTAATGTCATATAGATGTTTGTATATCATATTCTTAGTGGGTTCTCCATTTTTTCCCTCATAAAATGAACCACAGATATCACATATAGCAATGTATACCACTCCAGCACTTTTACAATTGAAATACTGGAGGAGGAACCAATATGTCTATTTCTCGAAGGGATGTTAATTGATGCCACATTAGCTATATGGGAACACTGCTTGCAAGTGTCACATTTATATGTGCCCATATTTCCTACAGTTTTTGTTCTAGCAGAATAATGCCCTGTGTCAAAAAGATTTTTTTGGAATCTTCTCTATCTATATATATAAGTTTCAAAGGTTCATCAAACACCTTAGAGCCTCTGGAAGTTATTTAAACATATCCCAATATTTATTCACAATACTTTTTATATTCAACCAGTCCTGGTTATATTCTAAACATAGGGCTTTAGGGAATGTGTCAATATTTTTATTCTCAAAATTCACACTCCACATTCTCCCTGATGCATGTTTTGGTATGATAGGGCTCCCTAAATCTGAAGTGTATTTGACAGCCCAACCAATTTGAACTTCTGCTATGATGGAATCCAATAATGGTTCAGGGTAGCCCCTCTGAAGAAATCTATTTTTAGTTCACAACACTCTGCAATTAAATAAATACACAAAGAAATCATTCACCCTGACCGACTGACCTTTAATAACACTCAATTTTTGAGAGATGGGGTGTGCACTACTAAAATGTAGAAAGTGTTGCTTTAGGACGGTTTATGATAAATCTTGGACAAATATCATTGTAAACTACTATCTTTCTATATAGTTAAATCAAGGTGATTACACTCTGTTATAGAAATGTTATAAATTAACTTATGAAAAGAGGTGGTAGTATGAAGGTAGTACAAAACTTCAATCAATTCACTTGGGGTCCCAGTCCACAAAACATATATATCATCAAGGAACTTTGTATATAATTAACAATTTTTAAAAAGGTTGAATTCACAACAAACTGTTTTCCACTCTTATAAATCTATACTGGAGAAAGTAGGGGCACATGCTGCCCCCATGGCCACACAATTGTCTATGTAAACCTATCACCTTCATAAAACACAAAATTGTATTTTAACACCATCTCCTTAAATTCACATAAAATCCAACATTCCTTTTGAGTCAGAAAATTACAGAATTTTATAGTGTCCTCAAACCATGTAAGACCTAAATAATGTGGTATAGCTGTAAATAAATCTACCACATCAAAGATTACAAACAAAATTTCTTCTCTAAAAGGAATTACATTAAGCCTGTACAAGAAATTCCATGAGTCATGAATAATATGAGATCTATACTTAAAAATGGTTTATGTATCCTATCTATATACTATACTGCTAAGGGATAGGTCTTCAACCCTGCTAGCTGAAACTATAAAATAAAGGTGGGTGTCTATATTTTTATGCACTTTAGGGATGTCAAACATGGAGGGATATGTGGATTTTGTTGGTCAAAAAATCAAATGTTTTATAATCAATGACCTCCTGCTTTAACAAATAGGTCAGTATCAAGTCCACTTTATGATAGGAAATATTAACTACATTCCTAGACACTGGTGAATATATGTCACCTTGATGTAGGGTATTCAGCATTCTCTCCAAATAATCAATGGCATCCATTATGATTAATCCACCCCCTTATCTGGTTTCATCAGTCTAATGTCTTTATGGTGAATCACCTCCGTCAGCAATGTACCTTCTTCTTTAGAAAGATTAATATATCTCTTGGTGTTATGTGAATTCAAATTACAGAGTTCAAATTCAACAAAAGTCTCAAATTGCTGTAAAACGGGATGCAAAGGGGAATTGAGAATACTTTTCTTATACAATGTACTATTGTTCATTTGGGTAGTTGTGTCAAAGATAATCTCAAAGTTAACTTTCTTTGTCTTGCTTAAATTTATAGAAAGGAACAAAAGTAAGACCATTTTTAAAAAGTGAAAAATGAACATGATTAAAATCAATGTTACTACAGTAAAAACTTTAAAATTATCTTGCTCAAAAATGATACCATGTCGAATAATCAGGCTACCATAAGAAATTTGTTCAACTATTTCCTTCCCCTCGCCTGCCTTTTCTTCCTTTCTTTGTATTTTGAATGGTTTCCCTGATGTGTTGTTCCCTCTGCATTAATCTAGTGGATTGCCTTAGTGGGAGAAACTCTAAAGGGTCATCTAGGCTTGAGTTAAAACCTGATCTTTTATTATTGTTATTATTAACAGAAGTATAGGTGTCTCTGTTATTTAAATTCTCACTAAAATTCTCCACAACAATATTCTTCTTTAAACAGATCTTGATTTATACAAAGGATAAACTTTATTAGACTCATATTATTTTCTGTCCCTCTCCAGTTTATTAATTTTCTGATTTTTTTGAAATATTACAAAGCTTATCGAACTCATCAAAAATCTGTTAAATCTATCCCTATACTTATCCAAGGTAAACAAAAGGTCTTGTTAAATTTGATTATTAATAGTGTCTATTTCAAACATTAGTTTACTCATAACCTGTTCATTAAATAAAATAGGTGAATTCATCAATTCAAAGCCCCATCAGTTGCACATAGCCAAATGTTTCCTGTGGTACTCACTACCATATTCCACGTTGTTTGGATATCTATATACCCACAGACCTTTGGGTACTTGCTTTCTCAAGATGTTGTTGGTGTTCCTTCGGCTTTTCCCGGTTAGGGGTCGCCACAGCGGAACCCCGGTCCGCTAATGATTAGTTACACTCCCTTAAAAAAACATTGTCCAAACTGAGGGAATGATATTTACTCAAAAGTTTTTTAAACTAAGTTTATCTGAATATGAACTAGAGTCAGTCCTAAAGTCTGGCTGTTGAAAGACAAAAGTAGAATGTAACCATGTCAGTTATCCTGTGTAGGAAATGTATCCGGTCCTTGTTGTTCAGATCTCCTGATTCCAGCTGTAGGTAAGGAAACATGAGTTATGCTGGCCTTTGATACCAGTAATAAATTCCAAAAAGGCGTAGCATTATACTCATTCTTCATCACTTTCGACTGTTGTTGTGCAATGCTTCGGTTGCAGGGAACAGAAACCTCCAAAGCGGTTTGAGAGCCAATCAGAAAGGACACCAAAGATTGACTTAACATTTCCAGCAATCAGGAAAGCTCACCTACAAGTTCACTCATTCCTGTGTGAGCGTCTACTTCATGTGCTAAGTCAGAACCAGCAGACATAGCAATACCCCAGTCAGTTATAATAAGCAGAAAGCAAAGGGGGTAAAAGAAATCCAAAAGGACCACAAAGAAAATGAAGAAATGGTATGCCTCTGAGTTGCCACACACACACAGTATATGAAAAACAGTATAATGTTCACAAGCCCTGTCAGTAAATGCATGAGACAAGCCAGTAATTATAGGAATTACAGGAAAAAGATGTCCTCAGATTGATAAACCTCAATTCAGTAACTGGAGAAACAAATCAAACCAAAAACAAAAAGTCCAAGTGAGGCAGCTGGATTGGTCCCACTCACACATACGTGCACGTTCCAAATGAAACTCTAATGGTGTAAAGCAAGAAACACTTTATTTAGTCCAACAAAATGATAAATTCCACAAGAGATAAGCGGTTTCATCTAGATATTCTAGACTTCATCAGATAGCACATTACAAAAACAAACTTACTTTTACATAAAATCCACACGAAGTGACAACATTAATTAACACAGTTAATAAAATAAAAGGCAATGCATTTTAAATTGACAGTAAACAATAGATACATAAATATGCATATATAAATTAATAACAGTAGATAGATAATACATAAATAGCACAACAACCCCCCCATTTTTGTACCTAAAATATAATAGTAGTATGTGAAATATAAAACATGTATAAATATATATGATATATAAATATGTAATACAAATGTAGTAAAACATGCATAAATTATTAAAATACTTGTAATGTTGTGTAGAAAAATATACTTGTAGTGTTATATAAATAATGCTTGTGGTGTTACATGAAAATGCTAGCAATGTTATATAAAAACTAGGAAAGGCTTTTATTTACCTCTCCATTTCCTTCAATTTCAGTAAAGGGCTAATGGAGATGCTTTCATTCAAGCCTGGCCAGTTACCTGCGTTTAGTCATAATTGCCAATATAGCTCTTTTTTCCAACAGTATTGACCAAGCACCTCCTCTTATATCAGTGTGAATACTGTCTATAATAAAAAATTGAAATTTGTGATAGGTGGGTGAAACCTCAATTCAACCATGTAGAATATCTCTTGGTGCTATGTGAAATCAAATTACAGAGTTCAAATTCAACAAAACACAGAAATTGCCTTAAAACTGGGTGCAAAGTAGGACTGAGAATACTTTTCTCATACAATGTACTACCGTTCATTACAAATTAACAAGTCATTCTCCTTCTATTCTTCCCTCAGTGCTCCAGCAAAGAGAGTATATTTCATTGCTTCAATGTTCCTTGACAAATGCACTCCTATTTTTATTGAAAAAGACATAAGAAATGATTATCAGTGCTTTGTCTCATTTGCACCCAACAGTTGGGGACAGAAAGCATCCACGTTCCCTCTGTCTAGGTAACTCTTATATTCCAGTGTTTTTTGCTATGGAAGCACATTAGGACTTTACTATAGATTCATAGGTGAATACTAGACTAATGGCCCTGAAGGACCTCTTGATATGACTTTCAGCACCCATTCTGGTGATGGGGATGTGCAGTCCTCAGGAACAGAACAGTTCACCTTTTCCTCGGAGGATTTAAAACCTATCTGGATTTAAAGAGACTTGAACTAGAGGCAAAACACATGGAATTAAAATTTGCAGAGAGACTGCTGCACTAGGAGGTGGAAGAAAATGAGAAGCAGCATCAACATGAGAGGGACATGCTGACTCTTCAACAGGAACATGGAGTTAATGGGGAAGGGAATAACCGAATCCCAGAAGCAACAAAGGTCAGCAAATTTCTTCCACAGTATAAAGAAGGTGATAATTTTAATAGTCTTATTCATATATTTGAGAGTATGTATTTATTTATTATTTATTTATTTGATATTTGTTACCCGGGATAGTCTGACTGAACTGTTGCCCTTTTTCATTGGAGGTCCGGCGAGAAAAGCTCCACAAAAAAAAAAAAAATAATAATAATAATAATAATTCATATGCGGTGGTGGTGCTGTGGTAGTGTTGTTGCCTCACAGCAAAATGTTGTCCTGTTCGATTCTCAGCTAAAGCATTTTCTGTGTGGAGACATGCGTGAATGGGCGTACCTTCGTTGAAGGTTGTGTCTCAGGGCTGGCAACTTGGTACGTAAAAATCTACTGCCAATCATTAGTGGACCGGAGTTCCACTGTGGCAACCCCTAACCGGGAAAAGCCGAAAGATACAACAACAACAAATAATAATAATAATAATAATAATAATAATAATAATAATAATAATGATAAAAATTAAAGTAGTATAATAACTTGTATAGTAAATCCATAGATTACAGTATAAAAATGTTCAACCTTTTGAGTCACAGGTTATGGAAAAGCATTGGTTAGTACAGGATGGGTCCAACTGCTCAATTAAATACGGTTAGTCTGAGATATTTACAAGATAGTAACAATATGATGTTGACCAAGGGCTCTGGGTATGGTTCCTGACCCCCTTACGCCATGCAAAAGCTGTAACTGCTGTTTCTAAATTGTCTGATACTGATTGTTTAAATTATGACAAAGTTAAACAATGTTTATTGGAATGTGTTTACTACCTGTTAAGTTACTACCTGAAGCTTACAGAAAAAAAATGTTTTGTGAGCATAGACATAAGGCAGACATAATGCAGATGAAAGTGTATGTGATTATATTGCTGAGCTTACCACTTATTTTCATAGCTGGGTGAGTGAGTGTCAGGTCACCACTTTTGAAAGGCTGGCAGACATTTTGGTGAGGGGAACAAGCCCTTAGAACTTTGCCTGAGGACATGAGAATCTGGTTGGGAGACTGGGACTCTAACTCTGCAGATGAGCTGGGGAGAAAAGGTGATCTCTACTTAGCAATCAGGGCACCACTAAACAACAAGGGGATGCACGGTACTGCACAACAAGGGAATACACATTGCTGCACATGGATATAAGGGAGCCCATGGTGGGCAGCTTATACCACCCCAAAAGAGTCCACCAGTAATAAGGGAAGTCATTAGTTCAGATACATGGCCAGGATCAAGGTTTAGATGTTTAAATGTAACCAGAAGGGCCATGTAGCATACAAATGTCCACTGAATTAAAGTGGGGAACAAAAGGTGAGGCAGCCAGCAAGTGGGAATAACAGAATGCCAGTGGTAAGTTGCTTGGCGACAACATGTGTACCAAACTATCACCACTATTTGTAACCTATCTTAGTGGGTAGAAAACAGGCCACTGCTAAGAGAGACACAGCCTCTGACATAGCTATTGTGAAGCCTGCAGTGGTTAAAGAGGAGCAGTACTTGCTTGAGCAATCTACTCCAGTCAGAGCCTTAGGAGGGACCCCATTCCAAATACCTCTGGTCAGGGTTCACCTTGACTGGGAGGGTGGAAAAGGAAGCAAGCAAGTAGGTGTGTTTGAGGATATCCCTGCAGCTGTCTTGATTGGGAATGATTTTGATGATGCAGTACCTTGTCTGCATGCAGTTACACCAGTCAGGCTTGGAGACAGGCTTTTAGGTACTGATGTTCCCTTGGGAAGAGTGCCTGCAGGGGCAGAGGTGAGTGGTAGTACCCAGGCTGACAGTGAGGCATTGCTGTCAGAGGATACCAGACTTCCTGTGGAAGGGGAGCTGGGAAGGGTTACAAAGGTAGAGACAGGTTCAGCTCTTGAACCCTACAACAAAGACTTGAGGGAGGTAGCTAAAGAGGCATCTGATTCCCAAGGAAAAGGGTAGTCTGTATACTGGAAAAAGAAGTTATGTTCTTACCATAATGTTCCATCTGTGTTGTTGATCTTCATTCATTCATTACTGATGGGTGTCTATTCTGTCCTCAGAACCGAACTGACCGTTATAACAAGCTCGTGCCAGCCAAAAAAAACTCTTGAGTTAAGCTTTTACCCATTGTGCCCCTCTCTACATTACCTCAGATTGAGTTTTCTCATAAGGAAGGAAGAAAGAAAGTGGAGGCTTCATCTGAGCAACTTTCCCATCATAGGCTAGGACCATATCCGAACCTCCAGGAGTCTTTTGGAGGGGGATGGCGGGTGGGTTGTAATGAATGAATAAAGATCAACAACACAGATGGAACGGTATAGTAAGAACATAACTGCTTTATCTGATGTTGTTAATCTTCATTCATTCCTTAATGATGGGACAGAATCCCTAGCTACTTTGTGTCCTGGGAGGCCCTATGGAAGACAATTCCTGACTACCATTGAACCAAAGCAAGGTCTTCCCATGAAAACCATATCCAATCTGTAATGAGTGATGAAGGTATGAGGAGTAGACCATGTTGCTGCCGCACAAATGTCATCCATGGAAAGCAACAGATGTTGCAACTGATCTGGTTTAATACACTTTGACTTTAGATGGTAGGGAAGCTTAGTTCCATTGATAAATGAAGTAAATGCAATCTCTCAACCATTTAGACAAAGTAACTTTGGAAACAGGTCTCCCCAATCTTGGTCCTGAGAATAATTCAAATAACTGATCAGATTTTCGTAAAGACTTAGTTCTATCAAGATAAAAACACAATTGTCTATGCACGTCAAGCCAATTTAGTGAATATTCTCCTTTGTTTGAAAATTTTGGAAAGAAAACTGGCAGATTAATTGTTTGATTAATAGTCAAGTCTGAGATAACTTTGGGTAAAAAGGAGGAGTTAGTCCAGAGTGATACTCTGTTCTTATGGAACACTATGTAAGGACGTTTTATGCACAAAGCTTGCAACTCAGAAATTCATCTTGCTAAGGTAATGGCCACCAAGAACAAAGTTTGCCAGGATAAGAATTTCAGATCGCAATTGGCAGCAGTTTCAAAGGGGGGACGAGTCAAGGATTGTAGAACTAATGTCAAACTCCAGGGCTTGATCGGCTGTTTGAAGGGGGCCTAATGCATTTAACACCTTTCAAAAAGATTTTCCATAGGTGGTGTGCAATCAATGAAGAGTCATTGAAACAATTATGAAAACTGGAGATTGCCACCAAGTGTACTCGAAGCTGCTGCTCCTGAATTAAGGATATTAGATAAGTAATCTAGCACCATAGAAAGCCGAGCTGAAAAAGGGTTTCCTCCTTTTTATGAGACCAAAGGGTGTGGGAGGCTGGCATAATTGATTCCCAAGTAGACTATTCTCTATCTGTAAAGCCTAGCACTTGCTCCTACAGTACTTTTCACTCTGAAATAGCACTTTTATTATAGATAGTACCCCACCAGCCTAAAACCCCTTTCTCGATCACCCACATCCCCTGGAGTCTTTTTTAAGTTTTTTTGTCTATTCCTTCTAGCATGTCGAGGGATCAGTTGCTAGTGTCCTCTCCTGCTCAGCTGGTGAACCTGGGAATATTGAGGCAATGTTACAATTGCCTCATGTACACAGACAACCCTCTCCTCCTCCCACAAAACACAAATACATGTGAGAGATGCAACTATACAGCCAAACTGGAGGCTGAGCTCTCTCAACACGGGACTGGCAAGACCAGACAGGAGGAGAGGGTAACCACACACACCACATACCCAGTCTCACATAGTACTATCACAACTTCAAATCATACACATAAACACACAAAGACATACTCCGAGGCTCTGATCAAAAATCTACCAAAACAGCAGAGGCCACCAAAGCAGACACCCAAACAACTACCACCTCAGGACACAACACATGCAACACATAGACCACACAGTCAGTGTGCCAAACAGTCACAGCCCTTAAGGCCAAACACAATGCCAAACACACTTGTCATTGGTGACTCCATAGTCAGACACACCGACGTCCCGCTCACCAGATTGAGTAAGGAGAAGGTCACAGTAAGCTGCCTGTCAGGCACTAGAATCCGCCACATAACGCAAGCACTCAGGTCTCTCAACAGCAGGTACAAGTACGACTCGGTCATTGTCCACGCTGGTGTAAACGACCTGAGACGTACCTCCTTGGACTACATGAAAAGAGACATTGAGGAGCTCTCTGATTATGTAGCCCAGGCAGGTATGACCCTGACCTTGAGCAGTATCCTACCTTCACCAAGAATGATGCCACAATACAGAGATAGCTGTCTGTATGCATGGACATATCTACACAATGCAGTCATATATTCCTGTGTGGATTCCAACATGTCCTGTGATTGTCTAGGTGTATGAGCACACCCAGTGTGACCTTCTATAGTTAGGATGGGACTCCATGTCAGAGATAGGTGTACTCCAGTTCAGGGTTTTGTGTGCTACAGCCATACCTCTCAGGAGTACACAGGACTTTCCTCAGGGTACTTGTTTTGTTTAGCAGACATTTTCTGACATACCTGTAGTCTGAAATTGCAATGTATTGTCTCATTACCTAGTGCCAGACATCCTCAGATCATCACAGTGCTTTACCAGAGGAATACTAGTTGTATGATGCATAGGCGAATATTATGAGGACAGCTATGTCAATTCTTGCCCAACAAGGCCATTCTTGAGGTGCATCTACAGCCAGTGTAGTAATGACACACAGCTGTGTGAACAGTCCAGCAACCTGGTGACATACTGGCTGGGGATCTCCTGCTTGTGTGGTATCTTTCTAACCTGAGATGTCATATCCTTGTGTGTGCATACCTCTGACCTGTACATTTTTTGGCATGTTGTCCAAGTGTTTGGCTAGAGGTTTCATCCTTTCTATGTAAAGTTGTGTTTTATGGCTAGTTAGTTACATATAATTGAAGTGTGATGTTACAAAATAATACAGACATTACTGTTTCAGAATACATAACCTTCAGACAATTCCCACTACTGCAAACCCCTCACCCCACCAACTTTCTCAGTATGTAAGGGTGCTGTTTACAACACATGCCTATCATTTTACCTTTCTTCTACTTTTCTTTCTGCCCTTGTCCAGACATCTTGTTGTCAGAGGTTGGAAGTTATGGGTGTAGGTGCAGCGTGCATTCAACTGTGCAGGCATGTCCATTATTTGTAAAGGCAAACATAAGTAAAAGGATTATTGAGAAGGAGCACTGGCAACAGTACCACAAAGCACTTATATTCACAAAAGCCTTGGGATCTCTGCTACACATCCTTCAAGATGTCACTATTATGTGTAGCATATTCCACATATCACTGTTACTTCCAGGTATGTCAGTGGCAGAGCAGTGGGTATTACTGACATGCATAACAGTTGGTTCTACAGTTATCTGCAAATGGCCCTGTCAAAGGCAGCACTGTACCTAGGGCAGTACAAGATGACTGCCAGGAGAACATGCTGGCCAGATCCAGTCAGTATTAACCACATATACACATAGCTCTTTGACCCCTGCATATTGTGGGCAGGCAAAATGTTTTCATGTGTATTGGTACAGCCCTGCCAATGTGTGCTATGCTGGTATTTCCATGCAAACATATATGTTACTGCGTTAGTGTGGGTATATGGGGGGACACACCTGTCCACTGTACAAATTTGCATAGACTGTGTTGATATTTGCTTTACATTTTGGTTGCTATTTACCATACTATTGTGCCCTGTCTTGGGGACTGGAGGCATATCAGTAAAGAGGCCAGGTCAGATTGTACTGGCATACATTTGATTTCAGACTTCTTACCTTCATAGCTTTACTGCAACTGCAGATCCTGCTGTGCTATCACTGTGTGAGTTTATAGGGGGTTAATTCAATATTGCCACCATTTTGTGCCTTTACCAGACATTTCTCTATCGTTTTCTACAGCTGACTTGCTGTGTGGGTGTGGGAGTGGTTATGGGACCCCCCCACCCTGACATCCATGCCTGTGACCTATGACTCTCCCACTTAGTTGTCCCCACACCTATACTGCAGTGGGATTTGTCACCTTGAGTACTACTGCATAGTGTGTGGAGGCCAGTTTTGGCCTGACATTTCCTAGTGTCCCACATAGCTGTCAGTTGTGTGCTGCTATCCCAGTAGGCCATCGCATTCCCTTGCAGCCATGCAACATTACCATAGATATGCTAGCAGAACATACTATTCCATTCATTTAATGTTAAGAAGACAGACTTACCTTGAGCTTGCAGCAGTTATGAGGACGGTGCTTGAGGGCTGCCTATGTTGGATGGACACAGTACACTGCCTATACATGGTAGTTTACAGGGAATGTGATGTGTGGCTCATCCATTTTACTGTGTGAGCAAGTCAGAGGGATGTGTCAGTCTCTGGGGTCCCTACAGTGTCAGTGTGTGTGCTTTGCATTTCCTCTTTGCCAAGGTGTGAGCATGCTGGGCACGCCTCTGTCTGCCTACAGGAGCAGGCTCATGGACCTCCTCCTGTGAGTCCCTCTGTACTTGTGAGGACCTTCGCAATGGTGGTGGGCTATATGGCCCTTCTCCATACTGTTCCTGCTGCAGCTGTTTCCGCAGGATCATATTGTGTAGCATGGCACATGCTATGAACATGTGTGCACATGTGGCTGGAGAGTACTGCAAGGCTCCACCAGATATGTCAAGGCAGCAGAACCGTGACTTGAGCATCCCAAACACATGCTCTATAATGAATCTGGTTTGTGAGTGTGCCTCATTATGGTGTGTTTGTGTGGGTGTGTGTGCATTTCTGATGGGTGTCATCATCCATGGCTCCAGTGCATAGCCAGCATCCCCCACCAGATGGCCATATGGGATACCCCCACTGGCAAATGCCTGGCAAATCTGTGACGAATGCCAGATGTGGGAGTCATGATAGCTTCCAGAGCTGCCAGCACACACATTCATGATAATGCCCTGGGCATTGCACACAACATGGCAGTTGATGGAGGGGAAGCCCTTGCAGTTTATGTAGACCCTACCCTGTTCACCAGGTGGTGCTTTGATGTGGATGTGCGTGCAGTCTATGGCACCCAGTACCGCTGGGTATTCTGCTACACATTTTTTTATGTCTCCGCCCATTTTCAGCTATACAGCTACCTGCCAGCTCCATTATTGAGTTCTTTCAATGGCCCAATGTGAGTTGCAGGATAGCCTTATTGTCGATTTGTACTGAATTTCCCTTGTTCTGCTATTTCCTTTTTTCTTATATCCTTCCTGTTTAAGCCTCGGTGCTGTGCAGACCAATTTATCTGGTGTAAACAGTAATAAATAGCCCTCCCCTGGGTGTGAACATGCTCCTCAATTCATGGAATAAGAGTATACAGCCTCAGACACACCCTTAGCTTAGCTGTGCTTAGCTAAGCACAATCCCAGGCAATGGAGATCAAATGTACTTACATCAAGTATGACATACCCCCTTTTTGTGTTAGTTGCTCCTTCTGCCTACACTATGGTGTTACAGCACCTACACTGTTAGGTGCAGTGTGACACTTAGAAGAAATTTGTGATTCCGTATAAGTCTCCTCATTTACATGCCCCACTGCCTTACTCCATAGTTACTGCACTACACATGAGCCTTCCCCCTTAGCAACCACTGTTCCTTGCCATTGTTTTGATTCTGCTTGCCATTGACTATAATGGCAAAATGCAACTTTACCCTAAAATTCACTTTTAGTAATAATTTTTTAATTTTCCCACAATCCCATTTGCGTGGCGCTTTCCTATGCTTAAACGGCTGAGATCAGCCAAAAAATAATAAACATTTTATTTTTATCAAAATAAACTGTTCAGCATGCCACTGGCCATATATTTGGCCATTGACATGCCTACAGGTTAGGGTACATGCTTTTATTGGAGCTGTCATGACTCCATTTTCATTTTTCCACAAATGTATTCGATTAGTAGCCGAATACATTTCTGCAGCTTAGACTGTTCCTGCACGGCTACCTACCTGCTACCTGGATTGCTATTTTTACCTCATTTGCATGGTTTTCACCAGCAAATGAGGTAATTAGTATCCCGCACAGGTTTCCGTGCAGGAACAGTGTCGGCTCACTCATGCACATCAAACTGGCATGTTCATTCATCGTTCAGCAGCCATATTCCATGCAGGAGCAGCTACAATACTCCTGTATGGAGATTTTAGCATTGTGAATCCTGAGAGTGGTCTTTGCAATCATTGTCGACAGGTTTTAGAATGTAAATCATTTATTGTCAACAACAGTAAGTTTGTGGTGGGTAAACAATTCAACTACAATTCTAGATGGGATGTTTATGCAGCATTGTGTAATTCATGCAATGCATTTTATATAGGGAAAACTTCTCGGAAGTTGAGAGAGGGGATGCAAACCGACATTTAAAAAAAAAGATATGATAATTAATTACATCTGTTGTCTGTTTTTAGATGTCTAGCATATGTATAATGAAGAACTCCTGGGACTTTTTGTGCAAGGTTTCTAATAGTTATTTTTGGGATGACTTGCTGTTTGTCACCATTGATATTCAAGACTTATTTTCCTCCATTCCTCATGAGGAGGGTTTGGAGATGTTTTACGAATTTCTTTGTGATCATGCAGGATTGGAGCATTCAAGAATTTTAATGTTTAGGAAACTTATGGAGGCTGTTTTGGAAAATAATTTTATTACTTTTGAGGGGCAACTTTTTAGACAGAGGAAAGGCATTGAGATGGGGGCAGCTTGTGAACCATCTTTGCCAACATTATTGTCACACAGTGGGAACTGTATTTACTTCTTACTGGGTGAGGTACTGTTCCTTTAATGGACGGTACCTGGATGTTATAATAATTTTTTGGCATGGGCTTAGGACTGAGTTAGATTTGTTTTTTGAGTTCCTTAATGTGAGCACTGGCTTCCTATGTTTTACTATGAAATCTAATTCTGACAGTATCCATTATTTGGACATTATACTTTCCAAAGATAAAATTGACAAACAATTTGTTTCCACCCTTTATAGAAAACAAACCTATAACAATTATTTTCTTGACTTTCAGAGCTGCCATCCAGTACATCAAAATAAATCCTTTGTCAAGGGGCAGTGTGTGACACTGGCTCGTATGCTTAGTAATGATGACATGTTTGCCTTAGAATGTAATCATTTGAGGAACATGTTCATCAAAAGAGGCTACCCCCTTGATGTTTTAGATCCAATTTTTGAAGAGGTTTACCTCAAGAGAGCCAGTGGGCATTTCACCCCAGTACTGGGGTCTATTGACAATGGGTCCACTACTGATATTGTTTTTAGGAAAACTGCTGGCAACAATGATGGGGATTTCAACATAGCCTTAGTTATGCCTTATGATTTACATTTTCAAGCTATCAAGGGCATAATTTTTAGGAACTGGGCCCTATTTGATGTTGATCACACACACTGTGAAACAGTGGGGGACCAATCTTTTATAGTTTACAGGAAAGGTGCATGTTTCAAAAATATTCTTGAAGTAGGTTTCAGGGTGTTAAAGAAAGGTGTGATGAGGAAATGTGGCCACTGTTCCTATTGCAAATATATCATAGAAGGGACCTCAATTCTTATTGCAGGGTATGGTTTGATCAACTTGTGTCATAGGTTTGATTGTAACAGTAAGTGTCTAGTATATGTAGACAAGTCCCAACAGTGTGACATAAGTTTAAGACTAGAATTTATCAGCACATATATGACATTCAAAAATGAAACAACACAAATGCCCTGGTGAAACATGTTATGAAATATTCTACCAATAATTTCAAATTTATGGCAATAGACCAGGTAGATTTAGGTCCTAAAAGGGGGCCAGTTGACTTGTTTTTAGAATACAGATAACTAAGGTGGCAGCTAAAATGCAACGTCACCATCCCCCTGGTATTAATGAGTCTGTCTCTCTATCCAGTGTTCTTAAACTTAAAGCTAACTTTTTTCTTTAACTTTTTTTGGATTTCTTTTTAATGTTCTTATCACATTTATTTCAAGTTTATAGTCATTTTTCAAGAATGATTAATAGATTTTTGGTTTCCATTCTTTAGTTTAGGCTTTGTATTTTTTGTAATTTACTCTACATTATGGTCACATTTATATTGGTCTATCTGGAGTGGTTGTTTTAAATAATTGATTATTTAATTGATTGAATTTTATTAGGGAGGAGTTACTGGTTGTTCACTTGTATTTAAACTTGACATTTTGTGTTTGTTTTTTAATTCTGAAGAAGTCCAGAGTTTACTACTGACAAAAGCGCAAAATTTTGGATTAAACTCTGTGTGTGTATTCCTGCCACGTTCTTTTTTTTTTTTATATGTATATATCTAAGAGCAGCTTGGCATTGCTGCACTCCTCACCACACTACGCAAATGAAGATTAAAAAAAAAAGAATAAAAAAATTAGAAATTTCAAACACAAACTATTAATTCACAGCACATTTCAACAGTAGCAGGGAACATTACGGGGACCCTCATCCTGTGCATAACATCTCACTAGACATCCACAACCATGGCATAGCCTCTAAACTTCTGCCTATATCGATTCAATATCCCTGTTACTATGCTCTCCTTCAGCAGCGTGCCATGATTACTATGCATGGTGTGTTGCCGAGGGAGAACCGTGGCCGTGTACATGGGTACATTCCGCATAGGCTCTACATGGAGCCTACACAGATTTTAGTGAATCCTGGGGAGTGTTACAATGCATTTTCTGAAGGATATAAAGTCTGAAACTCAAATGCCTCTCATTATATAGTGAATTCAGTCCTTACTGATTTGCCGCAAAAATCCAGAAAACCACAAATTTTATGAGGAACAGACCAAAAATATCAGGCAAAATCTGGATATTCTGCAAAAAGTCTATACAGTTGAGGAGTATGCATTCTGAATAATTTGCCTCATGGGAACCTATATCAGAATTTAGTATCTCAGGTGTCTACATTGGCTAACATATCTGACCTTTCCACGGGACTGCCACATAATACATTTGACAGAGTGGCACATACAGCTTTGTAAGCATTGCCTTTTGCTATCACTCCTGGCTTAGACACTGTAATTTTACAGATAACTTTAAGGTATATTTCCTAAGCATCTCTTATGATGGCTCATTCCTGTTTGGGTCACAGGCAAAAAGTGATGGCACTCACTGGTAATGGAGTAAAATTCTCCACTCTCCAAAGAACCTTTTCTCCTAACCAGAAGAGGGACCTGTACTTATGGTTCAACCAATAGCAACCAACACCTCTCATTTAAGCCACATGCTGATATAAGTCATAGCTGCAGATGTTTATAAAATGGACTCCACCCTTGAGGCAGAGGTGGTCCACAAAATCAGGATTTTGCTGTCTTCCCTAAAAAGCAATTACAGAATCCATAAGAACTTGCCTAGCAGTCCTGCTTGAATCTACCAGTGTAGCTGGCCTAACCAAAGGACAACTGGATCAGGAGATAGTATCCAGATGGTATAATATTCTCCTTGTATCTGCATCCAAGCTGTCCCAAATGTCTTACCCCATCATGTTATAAAAAAGTGCTATCTCAAGAAGCTCCTCCAAACTGGGGAGGCTCTGAATTTGATTCAAGTTTCTTTTTGGTTCACAAGACAATGAGTGACCTCAGGCCTATATCAGATATGAGTGGTCTAAATCAGTATGTAAAGAAAATAGAACTGGGAATGTTTACAGTACAGTCGATCCTTCCATGTTTATAGAAATCAGAGTCCATGTTAAAATAGACAATACATCCAGGAATCTCCTGCTCTTCAAAGTCAGTGGTAGCCGCTATGAACTTTGAGCACTGTGATTTCATGTCACCACAGCCCAATGTATGTTTACCAAAGTCATGACAGGCATGGCAGCTTACTTTGAAGCTAAAATTAACACATGTTTCTCCTTATCTGGATGACCAGTTAGTGACAGCAATAACAAAGAACGTACTGGTTCAAGGAAGGGACAATTTACTGCATCTGCTCAGGTCCTTAGGAATTTCATTGAACCCTGTGAAGTCCCAGCTGAAACTGTCACAACCACAGACTTTCATTGGATGCCATCTAAACACAATGACCTGTTTATTCACTCTTCTTCCAGATGGCATCTTGTATCTTCAGACCCATGTTCTTTTACTTCTGTCTTATAATGGGGTAACAGATACTATATGCCACAAGTTCTGAGTCTAATGGCAACAACAGTCTTCTAGGCACCTTGTGTGACACCAGATGAGGGTCCAAAATTGCCATTAATATATTCAGTGGTGGCTTCACAAGAACTATTTTCTCATGGCTGTTCTTTTGTTCATCCCTCCTCTGATGTGACCATCTGTAGATGCATCTGCCCTAATGTGGGGGCACTGTTTAGGGTAAATGGTTCACTGGGATGGCTCACAACAAAAGGTATATTTGCACATCAATATTCCTGTGTAGAACACAGTCCTCCTAACATTGTAGGCTACCCAGGACCCCCTTTCTCAGACTACAATTGCCATCCATTCTGACAACATATCATGGTTTGGTACATCAGTAAGCAAGGTGGAACCCACTCCTACCTCCTCTGTGGCGAGACTGTGTGGCTGTAGGAATGAGCTGTGCCAACTTGTCACATTCTGATAACAATGTCAATCTGCAGTCTCTGCAGCAGACAAGCTTTGACAATGTTTAATGATTCTCCATGGTTGGGCCTTTAGCCAATCAGTGAATAGCACGATGTTCTGCTGCTGAGAAAGGCCTTCTGCAGCATCTCTTCATCCTCTGACCAACTCCAAATGCAGCAGCTACTCTGCTGTAATTCTGTTAAACAGACAATCTCCCCAGGAAACTCTGCTCTATCAGTGGTCATTATGATCATCAGTCTCCTCTACACCTTCCCACCTGGACAGTCTAGAAGTGGTCACCAGTCTCCTCTATACCTTCCACCTGGTCCACTAATAACTCATTTTCTGCAAAAAGCCAAAAATGCATAGGGCCAAAGTAATCATTTATAGTTCTATTCTGACCAAGATAAGTTGTAACCTTATTTACTAGAGAATCTTCTTTTTCTCAAACCTCATAGAGATCTGTCTCCCATGTCTCCATTGCCAAGCAAACCTCACCAGGACTTTCAGTCCCTTTTATTAACTGCACATTTAATACACTTTATCTGATGGTCAAGGACCCAATATCATTTTCAGGTGGCCCAGATCCTAACAGCATCTCAGAAGTCATACACTGAGAAAATATTCTGAAGTAATTGGATAAAATGTCCTTATGGGTGGCTGATCAAAGACTAGATCACTTTTCATCTCCAATACCAACAATTCTTCAGCTCTAATCTACTATTTTTAATCAAGGCTATAACTACTATACAGCCATAGAAACCATGCTAGCTGTTGGCTAAGAGTTACTGCATCATCTTTAGCATCTTCCAAATTTATAGACCACTTTTTGTTTAGACCTCTCCTGAGGACTCCCTGGGACTTAAACTTTATTCTAGAAAAAATGGCATTGACTCATTTTAAGCATCCTGTAAAGTCAATCTGTGTACTTATCTTGGAAGACCCTTTTCCATATGGTAGTTATTTTCAGTCAGAAAAGTTTCTGAAATTCAAACAATACTCCTCTCAACCTCCACATGTTATACCTCATAAACATAAAATTTTTGCAAGTTAACCTAGCCTTTATGCCAAAAGTGAAAACACAAATTAATCTTAAACAGAAAGCAAAAGAGGTCAAGGCAATCCAAAATGAACACAAAGAAAATTAAGAAATGGTAGGCCTTGGAGATGCCACACATATATTATATGAAACACAGTACAATGTTCACAAGCCAAGCCAGTAAATGCATGAGACAAGCCAGGAATTACAAGAATTACAGGAGAAATATGTCCTCAGATTGATAAACCTCACTTCAGCTATGTAGATCCAATAAAATAAACCACGAATGGTCTATAATCGAGCTTTGTTCAAATATAAGAAAAGGACAAAGTGCAATTAAATGCTTTTGTCCTAAATACACACAGGACTTCATCAGAACTGCATTTAAAACACATATCCAAGCTTCAAATCTCTTTATTAGTAACAACCACAACTCCAATAAAATACAAAAAACAGTTATTTCATCCCAAAGTACATAGGACTTCCTCAGAACAATGATAGCAACATAACCCCAACCTTAAACACCTTCTATACAAGCTTAATTGGTCATAATTAACCCCAGATGTACTGAATCATGCTTTGAAAAACACAGTAAAATGAAATGATGAAATAGAATAACATTAACTTTGGGATGAAAGTGCTTAACTGAACTGGTTTTCATATTTTATTGGAGTTGTGGTTGTTCTAATAAAGAGAGTTGGAGTGCTGCTTTGGCTGATGGTGTGTTCCTACACTGGTTATTGGTTTGTTTTCAAGAAGAATTGACATATCCAAACTTATACACTCTTCCACTAGCTTGATTGGTAAATTATTTAATTAAGTAAATTGCCCTAATTAATTAATTACAATTAAGAACACAGATATGTAAAATATACAAAACAGTGCAATGTTGTACTAAAAGTATAGAAATGTTATATTTTAAAACCAGTGCTATAAATTACAACTTAGCTGATCTCAACTTAAGAACTGGAAATAAAGAAATTGTTTCATTTAAACCTGGGGTATAATTAGCTTCAAGAGACAATTGTCAAAATAGTTATTTATACTCCAGGCTAACCTCCCACTGGCCTCCCCTAGGGTCCTTTTGAACTTGTTCAAACACATAAAACGTGAGCTAGCCTTCACTACATACAGCAGTTTGTTTTCCAGTACATCTGTCTCCTTGTTTTTGCTAATGTCATATAGATGTTTGTATATCATATTCTTAGTGGGTTCTCCATTTTTTCCCTCATAAAATGAACCACAGATATCACATATAGCAATGTATACCACTCCAGCACTTTTACAATTGAAATACTGGAGGAGGAACCAATATGTCTATTTCTCGAAGGGATGTTAATTGATGCCACATTAGCTATATGGGAACACTGCTTGCAAGTGTCACATTTATATGTGCCCATATTTCCTACAGTTTTTGTTCTAGCAGAATAATGCCCTGTGTCAAAAAGATTTTTTTGGAATCTTCTCTATCTATATATATAAGTTTCAAAGGTTCATCAAACACCTTAGAGCCTCTGGAAGTTATTTAAACATATCCCAATATTTATTCACAATACTTTTTATATTCAACCAGTCCTGGTTATATTCTAAACATAGGGCTTTAGGGAATGTGTCAATATTTTTATTCTCAAAATTCACACTCCACATTCTCCCTGATGCATGTTTTGGTATGATAGGGCTCCCTAAATCTGAAGTGTATTTGACAGCCCAACCAATTTGAACTTCTGCTATGATGGAATCCAATAATGGTTCAGGGTAGCCCCTCTGAAGAAATCTATTTTTAGTTCACAACACTCTGCAATTAAATAAATACACAAAGAAATCATTCACCCTGACCAACTGACCTTTAATAACACTCAATTTTTGAGAGATGGGGTGTGCACTACTAAAATGTAGAAAGTGTTGCTTTAGGACGGTTTATGATAAATCTTGGACAAATATCATTGTAAACTACTATCTTTCTATATAGTTAAATCAAGGTGATTACACTCTGTTATAGAAATGTTATAAATTAACTTATGAAAAGAGGTGGTAGTATGAAGGTAGTACAAAACTTCAATCAATTCACTTGGGGTCCCAGTCCACAAAACATATATATCATCAAGGAACTTTGTATATAATTAACAATTTTTAAAAAGGTTGAATTCACAACAAACTGTTTTTCCACTCTTATAAATCTATACTGGAGAAAGTAGGGGCACATGCTGCCCCCATGGCCACACAATTGTCTATGTAAACCTATCACCTTCATAAAACACAAAATTGTATTTTAACACCATCTCCTTAAATTCACATAAAATCCAACATTCCTTTTGAGTCAGAAAATTACAGAATTTTATAGTGTCCTCAAACCATGTAAGACCTAAATAATGTGGTATAGCTGTAAATAAATCTACCACATCAAAGATTACAAACAAAATTTCTTCTCTAAAAGGAATTACATTAAGCCTGTACAAGAAATTCCATGAGTCATGAATAATATGAGATCTATACTTAAAAAATGGTTTATGTATCCTATCTATATACTATACTGCTAAGGGATAGGTCTTCAACCCTGCTAGCTGAAACTATAAAATAAAGGTGGGTGTCTATATTTTTATGCACTTTAGGGATGTCAAACATGGAGGGATATGTGGATTTTTGTTGGTCAAAAAATCAAATGTTTTATAATCAATGACCTCCTGCTTTAACAAATAGGTCAGTATCAAGTCCACTTTATGATAGGAAATATTAACTACATTCCTAGACACTGGTGAATATATGTCACCTTGATGTAGGGTATTCAGCATTCTCTCCAAATAATCAATGGCATCCATTATGATTAATCCACCCTCTTATCTGGTTTCATCAGTCTAATGTCTTTATGGTGAATCACCTCCGTCAGCAATGTACCTTCTTCTTTAGAAAGATTAATATATCTCTTGGTGTTATGTGAATTCAAATTACAGAGTTCAAATTCAACAAAAGTCTCAAATTGCTGTAAAACGGGATGCAAAGGGGAATTGAGAATACTTTTCTTATACAATGTACTATTGTTCATTTGGGTAGTTGTGTCAAAGATAATCTCAAAGTTAACTTTCTTTGTCTTGCTTAAATTTATAGAAAGGAACAAAAGTAAGACCATTTTTAAAAAGTGAAAAATGAACATGATTAAAATCAATGTTACTACAGTAAAAACTTTAAAATTATCTTGCTCAAAAATGATACCATGTCGAATAATCAGGCTACCATAAGAAATTTGTTCAACTATTTCCTTCCCCTCGCCTGCCTTTTCTTCCTTTCTTTGTATTTTGAATGGTTTCCCTGATGTGTTGTTCCCTCTGCATTAATCTAGTGGATTGCCTTAGTGGGAGAAACTCTAAAGGGTCATCTAGGCTTGAGTTAAAACCTGATCTTTTATTATTGTTATTATTAACAGAAGTATAGGTGTCTCTGTTATTTAAATTCTCACTAAAATTCTCCACAACAATATTCTTCTTTAAACAGATCTTGATTTATACAAAGGATAAACTTTATTAGACTCATATTATTTTCTGTCCCTCTCCAGTTTATTAATTTTCTGATTTTTGAAATATTACAAAGCTTATCGAACTCATCAAAAATCTGTTAAATCTATCCCTATACTTATCCAAGGTAAACAAAAGGTCTTGTTAAATTTGATTATTAATAGTGTCTATTTCAAACATTAGTTTACTCATAACCTGTTCATTAAATAAAATAGGTGAATTCATCAATTCAAAGCCCCATCAGTTGCACATAGCCAAATGTTTCCTGTAGTACTCACTACCATATTCCACGTTGTTTGGATATCTATATACCCACAGACCTTTGGGTACTTGCTTTCTCAAGATGTTGTTGGTGTTCCTTTGGCTTTTCCCGGTTAGGGGTCGCCACAGCGGAACCCCGGTCCGCTAATGATTAGTTACACTCCCTTAAAAAAACATTGTCCAAACTGAGGGAATGATATTTACTCAAAAGTTTTTTAAACTAAGTTTATCTGAATATGAACTAGAGTCAGTCCTAAAGTCTGGCTGTTGAAAGACAAAAGTAGAATGTAACCATGTCAGTTATCCTGTGTAGGAAATGTATCCGGTCCTTGTTGTTCAGATCTCCTGATTCCAGCTGTAGGTAAGGAAACATGAGTTATGCTGGCCTTTGATACCAGTAATAAATTCCAAAAAGGCGTAGCATTATACTCATTCTTCATCACTCGACTGTTGTTGTGCAATGCTTCCCGGTTGCAGGGAACAGAAACCTCCAAAACGGTTTGAGAGCCAATCAGAAAGGACACCAAAGATTGACTTAACATTTCCAGCAATCAGGAAAGCTCACCTACAAGTTCACTCATTCCTGTGTGAGCGTCTACTTCATGTGCTAAGTCAGAACCAGCAGACATAGCAATACCCCAGTCAGTTATAATAAGCAGAAAGCAAAGGGGGTAAAAGAAATCCAAAAGGACCACAAAGAAAATGAAGAAATGGTATGCCTCTGAGTTGCCACACACACACAGTATATGAAAAACAGTATAATGTTCACAAGCCCTGTCAGTAAATGCATGAGACAAGCCAGTAATTATAGGAATTACAGGAAAAAGATGTCCTCAGATTGATAAACCTCAATTCAGTAACTGGAGAAACAAATCAAACCAAAAACAAAAAGTCCAAGTGAGGCAGCTGGATTGGTCCCACTCACACATACGTGCACGTTCCAAATGAAACTCTAATGGTGTAAAGCAAGAAACACTTTATTTAGTCCAACAAAATGATAAATTCCACAAGAGATAAGCGGTTTCATCTAGATATTCTAGACTTCATCAGATAGCACATTACAAAAACAAACTTACTTTTACATAAAATCCACACGAAGTGACAACATTAATTAACACAGTTAATAAAATAAAAGGCAATGCATTTTAAATTGACAGTAAACAATAGATACATAAATATGCATATATAAATAAATAACAGTAGATAGATAATACATAAATAGCACAACAACCCCCCCATTTTTGTACCTAAAATATAATAGTAGTATGTGAAATATAAAACATGTATAAATATATATGATATATAAATATGTAATACAAATGTAGTAAAACATGCATAAATTATTAAAATACTTGTAATGTTGTGTAGAAAAATATACTTGTAGTGTTATATAAATAATGCTTGTGGTGTTACATGAAAATGCTAGCAATGTTATATAAAAACTAGGAAAGGCTTTTTATTTACCTCTCCATTTCCTTCAATTTCAGTAAAGGGCTAATGGAGATGCTTTCATTCAAGCCTGGCCAGTTACCTGCGTTTAGTCATAATTGCCAATATAGCTCTCTTTTTTCCAACAGTATTGACCAAGCACCTCCTCTTATATCAGTGTGAATACTGTCTAGAATAAAAAATTGAAATTTGTGATAGGTGGGTGAAACCTCAATTCAACCATGTAGAATATCTCTTGGTGCTATGTGAAATCAAATTACAGAGTTCAAATTCAACAAAACACAGAAATTGCCTTAAAACTGGGTGCAAAGTAGGACTGAGAATACTTTTCTCATACAATGTACTACCGTTCATTACAAATTAACAAGTCATTCTCCTTCTATTCTTCCCTCAGTGCTCCAGCAAAGAGAGTATATTTCATTGCTTCAATGTTCCTTGACAAATGCACTCCTATTTTTATTGAAAAAAAGACATAAGAAATGATTATCAGTGCTTTGTCTCATTTGCACCCAACAGTTGGGGACAGAAAGCATCCACGTTCCCTCTGTCTAGGTAACTCTTATATTCCAGTGTTTTTTGCTATGGAAGCACATTAGGACTTTACTATAGATTCATAGGTGAATACTAGACTAATGGCCCTGAAGGACCTCTTGATATGACTTTCAGCACCCATTCTGGTGATGGGGATGTGCAGTCCTCAGGAACAGAACAGTTCACCTTTTCCTCGGAGGATTTAAAAACCTATCTGGATTTAAAGAGACTTGAACTAGAGGCAAAACACATGGAATTAAAATTTGCAGAGAGACTGCTGCACTAGGAGGTGGAAGAAAATGAGAAGCAGCATCAACATGAGAGGGACATGCTGACTCTTCAACAGGAACATGGAGTTAATGGGGAAGGGAATAACCGAATCCCAGAAGCAACAAAGGTCAGCAAATTTCTTCCACAGTATAAAGAAGGTGATAATTTTAATAGTCTTATTCATATATTTGAGAGTATGTATTTATTTATTATTTATTTATTTGATATTTGTTACCCGGGATAGTCTGACTGAACTGTTGCCCTTTTTCATTGGAGGTCCGGCGAGAAAAGCTCCACAAAAAAAAAAAAAAAAAATAATAATAATAATAATAATTCATATGCGGTGGTGGTGCTGTGGTAGTGTTGTTGCCTCACAGCAAAATGTTGTCCTGTTCGATTCTCAGCTAAAGCATTTTCTGTGTGGAGACATGCGTGAATGGGCGTACCTTCGTTGAAGGTTGTGTCTCAGGGCTGGCAACTTGGTACGTAAAAATCTACTGCCAATCATTAGTGGACCGGAGTTCCACTGTGGCAACCCCTAACCGGGAAAAGCCGAAAGATACAACAACAACAAATAATAATAATAATAATAATAATAATAATAATAATAATAATAATGATAAAAATTAAAGTAGTATAATAACTTGTATAGTAAATCCATAGATTACAGTATAAAAATGTTCAACCTTTTGAGTCACAGGTTATGGAAAAGCATTGGTTAGTACAGGATGGGTCCAACTGCTCAATTAAATACAGTTAGTCTGAGATATTTACAAGATAGTAACAATATGATGTTGACCAAGGGCTCTGGGTATGGTTCCTGACCCCCTTACGCCATGCAAAAGCTGGAACTGCTGTTTCTAAATTGTCTGATACTGATTGTTTAAATTATGACAAAGTTAAACAATGTTTATTGGAATGTGTTTACTACCTGTTAAGTTACTACCTGAAGCTTACAGAAAAAAAATGTTTTGTGAGCATAGACATAAGGCAGACATAATGCAGATGAAAGTGTATGTGATTATATTGCTGAGCTTACCACTTATTTTCATAGCTGGGTGAGTGAGTGTCAGGTCACCACTTTTGAAAGGCTGGCAGACATTTTGGTGAGGGGAACAAGCCCTTAGAACTTTGCCTGAGGACATGAGAATCTGGTTGGGAGACTGGGACTCTAACTCTGCAGATGAGCTGGGGAGAAAAGGTGATCTCTACTTAGCAATCAGGGCACCACTAAACAACAAGGGGATGCACGGTACTGCACAACAAGGGAATACACATTGCTGCACATGGATATAAGGGAGCCCATGGTGGGCAGCTTATACCACCCCAAAAGAGTCCACCAGTAATAAGGGAAGTCACTAGTTCAGATACATGGCCAGGATCAAGGTTTAGATGTTTAAATGTAACCAGAAGGGCCATGTAGCATACAAATGTCCACTGAATTAAAGTGGGGAACAAAAGGTGAGGCAGCCAGCAAGTGGGAATAACAGAATGCCAGTGGTAAGTTGCTTGGCGACAACATGTGTACCAAACTATCACCACTATTTGTAACCTATCTTAGTGGGTAGAAAACAGGCCACTGCTAAGAGAGACACAGCCTCTGACATAGCTATTGTGAAGCCTGCAGTGGTTAAAGAGGAGCAGTACTTGCTTGAGCAATCTACTCCAGTCAGAGCCTTAGGAGGGACCCCATTCCAAATACCTCTGGTCAGGGTTCACCTTGACTGGGAGGGTGGAAAAGGAAGCAAGCAAGTAGGTGTGTTTGAGGATATCCCTGCAGCTGTCTTGATTGGGAATGATTTTGATGATGCAGTACCTTGTCTGCATGCAGTTACACCCAGTCAGGCTTGGAGACAGGCTTTTAGGTACTGATGTTCCCTTGGGAAGAGTGCCTGCAGGGGCAGAGGTGAGTGGTAGTACCCAGGCTGACAGTGAGGCATTGCTGTCAGAGGATACCAGACTTCCTGTGGAAGGGGAGCTGGGAAGGGTTACAAAGGTAGAGACAGGTTCAGCTCTTGAACCCTACAACAAAGACTTGAGGGAGGTAGCTAAAGAGGCATCTGATTCCCAAGGAAAAGGGTAGTCTGTATACTGGAAAAAGAAGTTATGTTCTTACCATAATGTTCCATCTGTGTTGTTGATCTTCATTCATTCATTACTGATGGGTGTCTATTCTGTCCTCAGAACCGAACTGACCGTTATAACAAGCTCGTGCCAGCCAAAAAAAACTCTTGAGTTAAGCTTTTACCCATTGTGCCCCTCTCTACATTACCTCAGATTGAGTTTTCTCATAAGGAAGGAAGAAAGAAAGTGGAGGCTTCATCTGAGCAACTTTCCCATCATAGGCTAGGACCATATCCGAACCTCCAGGAGTCTTTTGGAGGGGGATGGCGGGTGGGTTGTAATGAATGAATAAAGATCAACAACACAGATGGAACGGTATAGTAAGAACATAACTGCTTTATCTGATGTTGTTAATCTTCATTCATTCCTTAATGATGGGACAGAATCCCTAGCTACTTTGTGTCCTGGGAGGCCCTATGGAAGACAATTCCTGACTACCATTGAACCAAAGCAAGGTCTTCCCATGAAAACCATATCCAATCTGTAATGAGTGATGAAGGTATGAGGAGTAGACCATGTTGCTGCCGCACAAATGTCATCCATGGAAAGCAACAGATGTTGCAACTGATCTGGTTTAATACACTTTGACTTTAGATGGTAGGGAAGCTTAGTTCCATTGATAAATGAAGTAAATGCAATCTCTCAACCATTTAGACAAAGTAACTTTGGAAACAGGTCTCCCCAATCTTGGTCCTGAGAATAATTCAAATAACTGATCAGATTTTCGTAAAGACTTAGTTCGGTCAAGATAAAACTCAATTGTCTATGCACTTCAAACAAATGTAGTGAATATTCTCCTTTGTTTGAAAATTTTGGAAAGAAAACTGGCAGATTAATTGTTTGATTAATAGTCAAGTCTGAGATAACTTTGGGTAAAAAGGAGGAGTTAGTCCAGAGTGATACTCTGTTCTTATGGAACACTATGTAAGGACGTTTTATGCACAAAGCTTGCAACTCAGAAATTCATCTTGCTAAGGTAATGGCCACCAAGAACAAAGTTTGCCAGGATAAGAATTTCAGATCGCAATTGGCAGCAGTTTCAAAGGGGGGACGAGTCAAGGATTGTAGAACTAATGTCAAACTCCAGGGCTTGATCGGCTGTTTGAAGGGGGCCTAATGCATTTAACACCTTTCAAAAAGATTTTCCATAGGTGGTGTGCAATCAATGAAGAGTCATTGAAACAATTATGAAAACTGGAGATTGCCACCAAGTGTACTCGAAGCTGCTGCTCCTGAATTAAGGATATTAGATAAGTAATCTAGCACCATAGAAAGCCGAGCTGAAAAAGGGTTTCCTCCTTTTTATGAGACCAAAGGGTGTGGGAGGCTGGCATAATTGATTCCCAAGTAGACTATTCTCTATCTGTAAAGCCTAGCACTTGCTCCTACAGTACTTTTCACTCTGAAATAGCACTTTTATTATAGATAGTACCCCACCAGCCTAAAACCCCTTTCTCGATCACCCACATCCCCTGGAGTCTTTTTTAAGTTTTTTTGTCTATTCCTTCTAGCATGTCGAGGGATCAGTTGCTAGTGTCCTCTCCTGCTCAGCTGGTGAACCTGGGAATATTGAGGCAATGTTACAATTGCCTCATGTACACTGAACAACCCTCTCCTCCTCCCACAAAACACAAATACATGTGAGAGATGCAACTATACAGCCAAACTGGAGGCTGAGCTCTCTCAACACGGGACTGGCAAGACCAGACAGGAGGAGAGGGTAACCACACACACCACATACCCAGTCTCACATAGTACTATCACAACTTCAAATCATACACATAAACACACAAAGACATACTCCGAGGCTCTGATCAAAAATCTACCAAAACAGCAGAGGCCACCAAAGCAGACACCCAAACAACTACCACCTCAGGACACAACACATGCAACACATAGACCACACAGTCAGTGTGCCAAACAGTCACAGCCCTTAAGGCCAAACACAATGCCAAACACACTTGTCATTGGTGACTCCATAGTCAGACACACCGACGTCCTGCTCACCAGATTGAGTAAGGAGAAGGTCACAGTAAGCTGCCTGTCAGGCACTAGAATCCGCCACATAACGCAAGCACTCAGGTCTCTCAACAGCAGGTACAAGTACGACTCGGTCATTGTCCACGCTGGTGTAAACGACCTGAGACGTACCTCCTTGGACTACATGAAAAGAGACATTGAGGAGCTCTCTGATTATGTAGCCCAGGCAGGTATGACCCTGACCTTGAGCAGTATCCTACCTTCACCAAGAATGATGCCACAATACAGAGATAAGATGATCAGCTTTAATAATTGGCTTAAAATCTGGTGTCATTCAAAGGGAATCCAATGTCTGTCTGCCTGGGATGACATGCTGGACAAGCCACGCTGCTTCGCAAGGGACGGCTTGCACCTGTCACCACTGGGCTTCCGGATATTGGCAAAGGCTCTTGCCACCCCCATAGTGCCTTTTTTAGGCAAGGCTCAAATTCTAAACCTACCACCCTAGAACACAAAAGGAAAAAACTAAGGGTAATGCTGCTCAATGCCAGAAGTCTCAACCTCAAGATGCACGCACTCGAGGCCCTTCTCAGTATGGAGAACATCGATGTCTGTGCTCTGACTGAAACCTGGTTCAAGGCTCCTGAGAGTAGCCCAGCACTATCAGGTTTTACCTCATATCATGCGTTCCGGCCCCAAAATCCGGACAACACCAAGAAAGGAGGGGGGGGGTGTCCATATTCATCAAGGACACCCACACCTCAAGGTTGGTGGCAACGCACGATACATCGGAGACCATCCAGGTGCAATTAACCATAGGCAAGACTGCTCTGCAATTTGTAGCATGTTACAGGCCACCCTCTCAAACTCAGGAACCTCACATAGCTTTCCTGAAAACACTGGAGGGGATAAATGTATCTCCAAACACCATCATACTAGGTGACTTCAACTACCCTAATATAGACTGGGATCACTACTCAAGCCCAAACACTCTAGCCCAAAGGTTCCTGGAGTTCATAAACTCAACTGCCATGGAACAACTAGTCACCATCCCCACAAGAGGTGAAAACATACTTGATCTCATCATCACGAACATGGGATCACAATGTTCAACACCGGAAGTATACCCCTCACTGGTGAGATCAGATCATAAACTAATCTCACTGGAGGTCCTCATCCCGCCCCCACCTGAGATAAAAAAGACCACAGTGAAGAACTTCTCAAAAGCCGACTTCACACTTCTAAAGACTAGTGTGGTCACCTTTAAGGCCACCGAGCCGGCGGCAAACATTACTCAAGCCACTAAATCACTTACAAATGCCTTCTACCAGTACCTACAGGACTGCATGGATCAGGCAATCCCAAATAAAACAAAGACTCTTTGTACCAAAGGCAAGCATCCAGCCTGGTGGACCCCAGCCATAAACAAGCTCTACAACAAAAGGAGGAAGCTACTACAAGATAGAGCAAAATCCTTAAAAGGTAAGACACCTCTGATCATTATAAGTAAAAAACTAAGAGCTCTCATAAAATCATCCAAGGCAAATTTTGAGAGAAAAATCGCTAAGGACTCAAAAGATAATCATAAGGCCTTCTTTAGCTATGTTAGAAACCTGGGAGGAAACTCCCAGATATGCTCAGAATTAGTTCAAAATGATGTGAAAATTACTGAACCTACAGACATTGCCAACATACTGGCTGACAGGTTCAGTGCAAACTTCCCCTCCCCCCAAAAAGGAGAGATATCTATACCAAAGGATTGTAGCCCCCCAAACATCTCTAACGCCCAGGTGAGAACTGCTCTCTCCAAGACGAAAAACACAGCATCCATGGGACCGGATGGTGGCCCCGGCTGTGTGCTCCATGAACTCAACGAGGAACTAAACCCGCAGTTAGGACAGCTGTTTAATCTTAGCCTCACCTCAGGATACGTACCCAAGGAGTGGCACACGGCAACTGTGGTCCCACTTCACAAAGGCGGTGCCTCCACCGACCCTGGAAATTACCGTCCCATCAGCTTGACAAGCTTGATTTGCAAGGCCATGGAGAGGATCATAATGGGACTCATAAATAAAGACATAGGGAACTTGCAGACTTTGGATCCAACCCAGTTTGGCTTTGTCAAAGGCAGATCATGCCTTTTAAACTTGGTTGACTTTTTCGAAACAGTTACCAAGGCCATTGATGAGGGAAAGGCAGTCCATACAGCCTACCTCAACCTGGCAAAGGCTTTCGACACAATACCCCACTCAGGTATCATTGAAAAACTCATCAGCTTAAATGTAAACCCATACATCACAAGATGGGTTGCAAACTGGCTAAGTGACAGAACCCATAGGGTCAGAGTTGCTGGCGCCATGTCAGACTCAAAGCCTGTCACAAGTGGTGTCCCACAGGGCTCAGTCCTGGGCCCACTCTTGTTCGGCATCTACTTTTCTGAAGTACAAGCAAATACAGGAGGGTTATGGCTGACAAAGTTTGCAGATGACTGCAAACTGGGCGCCATAGTCGAAAACACATCTGACACAGATATCCTTCAGAAGGGTCTCACAGAAACGGATAACTGGTGCTAGAGCCATGGCCTAAAGTTAAACGCCTAGAAATGCATAGTCATACACTTCGGGAAAAACAAGGTTACCCCTAGCTACCATATAGGTGGCAATCCACTGAGCACAGAAGAAGTGATTAGGGATCTGGGGACCCAGGTTGACAGTAACCTATCATTTGATACTCATGTTGCTAAAGTAGTTAGGAAGACCTTCTACATTGCCCACCTGATCATGAAGGGATTCACATCTAGATCAAGTGAGGTCATTTTCCCCCTGTACTCATCACTCATCAGACCAATGATTGAGTACAATGCCCCATTCGCTATGTATCTGACCCGACACCTGCAGCAGCTGGAAAGGCCCCAAAAGTTCCTCACCAAAAGGATAAAGGGTCTCAAAAATATGTCTTATGCTGCCCGACTGAAAGAACTGCAGCTCTATTCAGTCGCTTACCGATTGCTCAGAGGTGACCTGTGCCTGACATACAAGGCCATGTCAAACCCAGAATTGATGAACATGCTTCACCTCAAAAAATCTAGATCCCTCAGAGCTACAAGGGCGGGAGACTTAAACCTTGACACGGTTATTAATAGGACATGCTGGAGGGACAGATTCATCACCCAGAGACTCCCTATGCTGTGGAACAAAATCCCGGTACATGTGAGGCAGAGCACCTCACTGGCCTTGTTCAAGAGAAATCTTGACCAATGGATGGGAGATCACAGATATACCCCAGGGATTACCTCAGTGTCACTGCTTGACAGAGGCATAGCAAAATAATGGGCATAGTTTTCTTCAAAATAAAGGGGTGGCGAAAGCCACAAAACTCTAGGCTAGGCTTATAAATGCCCTTGGGCAGATAGCTTAGTATGAACCTATGAACCTATGAACCTATAACGGTTAAGGTGTTTACCTTACAGACACAAGGTGCAGGGTTTGATTCTCACATTAGGCAATTGGCTAGGCTTAAAGTGGCCCAAAAGGGTAGTTAGCTTAATCTATGAACCTATGAACCAAAGTATGAATCTTTTCCACTTGCTTAGATAAAGTTTCCTGGTGGATGGTTTATGGGAAACCAGAAGAATGTGGAAGACAGGGCAGGATAGATTGCTTTGCCTGGCAACTACTGGAAGTGGAGGAACCAAGCTGTCAGCTTGAGGTTTGATATGTTCAGATGTATCAACCTCTGTGGGTGTGACAGCAATTCCGGAGTTGGATCTAGAATCCAAGGTTGATGTACTAGGTGAGGCCAAAGAAAGGGAAACCAAATTTGTTGGGGCCAGTAGGGTGCAATGAGGATCACTCTGTTTTTCAACTAAAGAGCCTTCTTTAATAATTGCAGGATCAGAAGAAGGGGCGGGTAAGCATAAAGAAGTCCTGTGGGCCAATCATGCACAAGAGCATCCCTCAAGGACTCCCCCTGTGGGGGAATTAGGGCAATGTAGCTGCTGCATTTGTGATTTGCGGGGGATGCAAACAAATTGCAACAAGGCTGGCCCCAGTGATTGAAGATCTTCTCCTCTATGACAGGATTGATGGACTACTTATGAGGCAGGAGAATGCATCTGCTCAATTTGTCTGCAATTACGGTAGAATCCCCAGGCGTATGCATTGCTATCAGAAAGTGGTTGTAAGCTATCGCCCATTGCCAAATTCTCATGGCCTCCAGACACAATGGGCAGGACTTGGTTCCCACTTGTTTGTTGATATACTAGACTACTGACATATTGTTGGACTGGATGGCAATTGTTCCTGAAGGGAGAACAGGTTGTAATGTTTGCAACACTAAAAGCACTGCCCTCAGTTCTAGACCATTGATATGCAGGTTGGCCTCCAAGGGTGACCACGTGCCTTGGACTGTCCTTCCCTGGAAATGCCCTTCCAACCAATCAGGGAGGCATCCATGGTCACTATGGCTCTCGGCTGAAAGGGGGAGAAAGGGTGACTCCATAGGTGCTCTTCTGGTTTCATCCACCAAATTAAATGTTGTTCGCACCAATTTGTTATCCTGATTTGAAAGGACATAGGATGAATCAAAGGGAACCACTGCACTGGAAACATGAGCCACAAAGAATTATAGAAAATGATGAAGTTTATATCACATGGGATCGCCCAATATCAACAGTTCAAAAGATAGATGCTAGAAACCAGACATAGTGGTCCAAGAAAAGAAGACAAAAGTAGCACTGATCATTGAAATCGCCACATCCAGTGACTACAGTGTCTTGCGTACAGAGAGACACAAAGTCATAAAATACGTTAATCTGCAGGCAGAAATACGAGCCATGTGAAAGAAAGATACCCAGACAGTTCCAGTAGAAGTAGGAGCAACTGGTCTTATAAAAAAGAATTTACAATTGTATTTAGATGTTACCAACACTGTACGAATTGCAGAAGGAGTCATTACTGGGCACATTGTAGGTGCTGCGAAGAGCACTTTTGTCTAACATCAAAGAGTGAAACAATACTAATTTCATGAACTTTAATCATACTTTGACTTAGGAATGGGGTCCATTCCCATCTTGGTATTAGAAACCCAAAAGAATTGGAGAAATTAAAAATGGCAGAGACCACTATGATAGCAAAAGCCACTGTAGGAGTCTCATGTGTAGTCTTGCCAGTGGAACTATTGTTATCAGTGCTGCCCTTGACCCTAGTTGATGGAGGACTGTCCAAGCTGGAGCTTTGTCCTGACAGAGTATCACCAGGAGTTGAGACCTAAGTCTTTCCAGCCTATGGAGTGGGAGGGAGACTAGGCAAGATTTAGTATCAAAAGATGCCCCTATGAACTCAAGTCTTTGAGAAGGAGTCATCTTGCATTTGTCTTTGTTTACTGTTATCCATAAGTGTTCCATTAATTGTAGAGTGTAATGAATGGCTAAAACCAGTAGATGCTTGGCTGGGGCAGTAAGGAGCCAAACATCTAAATATGGAAACACCTAGAATCCCTGCAGTCTCAAGTGAGCTGTTACCATCACCATGCATTTGCTGAACACTCTGGGGGCCATAGAGAGACCAAAGGGCAGTGCTCTGAATTTGTAGTGATTGGCTCCCAGCCAAAAGTGGAGGAATCTTTTGGAGCATTTGTCCATTTTTATGTGGTAATATGCATCTTGAAGATCTATTGAGCGCATCCAATTGTCTTTCTCCAGAAAGGGTATAGACTGAACCATGACCATCTGGAATTTTGTTTGTTTGACAAATTTGTTTAGGATGCTGAGGTACAGAATTGGCATCCAGTTCCCTGTCTTTTTGGACACTAAAAAAACCTTGAGTAGAATCCAGATCCTATGTGATCTGGTGGGACTGTTTGGATGGATCTTTTTAGAAGCAGCTTTTAGATTTCTTGAGCTGCTGCTTCCCTTTGACTGGGTGGAATATTGGTAATATGCTTTAGCGGCCTTGAGTAAAGACTGAAAGGGATGGGATAACCTCTGGCAATTATCATCTGCACCAAAAAATCTGTGGTTATCATTTGCTAGGCAAGGTGGAGCAGAAAAAAAATCATCCCCTGACTGCTTCCAGAGGTAAGCAATCAGGTCGCTCTTTAGGAGTGCTGATAGGGCTGTCCAGAGAAGGAATCTCTGGATTCCTGATTACATGGACCCCCTCTGCCTCTGAAGGGCCATCTTCCAGTTGAGTTACCTCCTCTGCCCTGGGGAGAAAACTCACCATATGTGTGCCATGGAAAAGACCCTGGGATTTCTTGTACCACTTCTTTCGACTCCTCTGATTCCTAGAGTAGGATCATTGCGGGTGGAAAAATGTACCTACAGCAGACAAGATGTCACTATCCTTTTCACACCTGGCTAAAGTTTCTTTTACCTTAGGGCCAAAAAGAAAAGAGACCTCTATGGGAGCATTCAGGAAGGAAGACTTATAGGGATCCACAAAATCACATAGGTGCATCCAGGCATGATGTCTCGTGACAATGCCTGCAACTGCTGCACTAGCTGCACCTTCAGTAGAGTGAGAAATCAACCATATGGACGAGTTAGAAATAGATTCCAGGGTGGCAAGTTGTGAGGCAACTTTGTCACATACCTCATCAGAAACGGCTCTTGCCAGGGTTTCGTTTCTGAGAGTTCTGAGATTAGGCCTCTCTGAAACCAGGTAAAGTGTGCCAGATAGTTCAACGACCGAATGGCACAGGATGCTGAAGAGTACTCCTGCTTCCCTAGTCTGTCTATCGCCCAAGGCTCCCTGTTATGAGGATGGACAGTAGAGCTCTCCTTGATGAGCTCTTTCTTAGTGTGCTGCTGCCACAACCATAGTATCTACTGGTAGGCCCTTAGACAAGTGTGGGTTGTCCTCTGGAGGAGAAAGAATTTTGTCTGGTCTCTGGGGGATAGGTTCAACAGTATCAGGACTCTTCCAGGCATGCTGCATGATGAGCTGAACCAGGTCATCTGCACGCGGGGTAACCCAGGAAGTAGAGGGTAGGGCACACAAAGCCTGCAAGAATACAGACTCTGCCGAGGAAGGGGTGGTGGAATTCCAGTCTCCCCACTGCTTCAGGATTTCCAATATGTCTCCAAAGGAGACATCCTCAGGGGGCAGCCATGGGGACACTTCCTCTTCATCATTGTCTGTATCTTCGGTGAGAGATTCTTCAGGGGAATCCATGTGCTTCCTCTTGCATGATGATCTCTTGTGAGGTACCTCCTTGGTGGAGACATCTGAGAAGGACTCTGCAGAGTGAGTACCTTGTGGACAGATATCTTGAGGTTCCCATGCCTGGTTTCCTTGAGTAGCGGGCTGTGTCAACTGAGGCTCAGAGGAAAGGTATATATGAGTCTCCAGTGTCGAAGAGACCAGCTGAGAGCCTGCAGAGGCAAGTGCCCTCTCCTTCACCTGGAAAGCAGGATTGCTAGAAGAAGGATGGGACCCCATAACCAAGAAAGACAACCTTGGGATTGGGTTCACATCCAGCTCTGATGAACTCAATCCCAGGGAAGGAGCAATGAGATGATCCAGTTCCATCAAAGCAACTGGAACCATACTAGATGGCACAGTGGAGAAAACAAGCGCCATACTAGGGATCATGGTGCCAACAAACCAGCCTTGATCCCGAGGATGGCCTGGCTCCAGGTGAGTCAATGGCCAAAGGGTAGACTCCGGAGTCATGGTTAGGTCTACCAATTGAACGAAGAAGCTGGAACTGGGGTTGGCATTTGTGTCGAAGGCTCCGATACCTCCAGGGAGTTCAGAGGAAAGTATGTAGGAGTCCATGGAGAAAACTCCTTGGCTTCAGGTGGGAGGGAGGATTTGGAAGGTGTTGGAAATCCTCTGGCCACCAGGAGCTGATCCACTAGTCTCACTATGTCCAGTTCCGAAAGGCTCCTGGAGGAGCAGGTGGATATCCCCGATGGGGAGTCAGGGTACTCTAGAAATGGGATGCATTTTTGGCCAAAGAAATGGATTCACCAAAGGAGAATATCGGGTCTGAGGGGTAATTTCACCTTTCAGCACCGAGGTCAAAGGATCAGCATGATGTATACGTAGGGGAGATGTGACCGGAATTGGAATGACTATTTTTGGTGACAAAAGGGAAGTTGGTAGTGTTGCTGCAATCGGTGTTGTAGTCAGAGCCTGGGGAATAGGTGCCAAGGATGGTTCCATAGCCAGCTGCTGAGTTGCTGGAACTGAAGACAGCACTGTGGAGGGGATTTGAGGTCCTGGTGCCGGGATGTAGATGCCAATTTAGGAACTATAGGCTTTGGCTCTGTCAATTTAGATTCACTGTCATGAGGAGAGGAGGGTAAGGATTTACTCCTCTTTTTATGTTCTTTCTTTGGAGTGGATGAGCCCTCCACCTCAGAGATGACCTCTGTGAAAGGAGATTTAAGGAGATCTTTAAGCATAAGCTTATTTTTACATTCCACCAAAGTGCGGGAGCTAAAACATTTACAAATCTCATAAGGGGGTTTCACAGATAGGTGTGGCACCCCAAGATATTTGACACAGGACATATGACTGTCCACATTAGGCATTTTCCTCTCGCAGTGGTCACAGCACTAGAAACCAGTTGTTCTCTTTTTTCAGACATATTAAGTCGAAAAAATGCAATTTTAGCCACAAAGAAAAAAAAAGATCAAATCAGGGAAACACACCCTCAACAACAGGGAAGAAACATTTTTTTTTATAGTGGGGGAGGGTAATACCAACAATGGTATTGGGAATTAACTCAGAGGTAAGGGAGGGCCTGTATCAGCCATGGTACAAAGAGTACCAAACTTGGTAAAAAGGAGGAAAGAAAGAGAGGGACACTCACGCAGATAAGCAAAAAGTAATCAGTTAACAATAGGCTAACTAGGTATATGAAACAAAAAACAAGAAAGGTTTAAGAGGAGTCAAAATTTGAAAAATTCGAAATGACTTAGCTGAGAGCTGGTCTGACATTTTGATTCAGTACATGGCAAACAAGATCTGAGGTAATGCAGAGAGGGGCACTATGAATAAAAGCTTAACTCGAGAGTATTTTTTGGCTGGCGCAAGCTTGTTATAATGGCTGATTCAGTTCCGAGGATGGAACCAATACCCATCAGTAAGGAATGAATGAAGATTAACAACATCAGATCAAAGGGTTATTGTATAGAGAGTGGCCTCCTGAGGGAGGGCTAGAAGGTGAGGTAATACAGCAGTTAGTAGTGCCTAGAGCCTACTCTCTGGCACTTCTAGCCATAGGCCATGGCATTCCTTTCACAGGTTATATGGGCATAAAGCATACCAAGAGATGTATTACGCATAAATTTTATTGGCCTGGGAAAGCAAGGGATGTAACTGGGTACTTCAGGACCTGTGAGCAGTGCCAAAAAGTAGGCAAGGCAGGAGACCAGATCAAAGTTCCTTTGATGCCTTTACCTGTGATTGAGGAGCCATTACAGATGGAAGCTATGGATATTGTGGGGCCTCTGAATACCCCAATTTCCACAGCTAAGCAATATATACTAGTGGTATTAGATTATGCTGCTAGATACCCTAAGGTGGTGGCTTTATCATCCTTCAAGGCAGACAAGGTGGCAAATGCTTTATTAGATATTTTCAGCAGGTTAGGTTTCCTGAGAGAAATACTGGCTGACAGAGGTACCAATTTCATGCCAGACCTGCCGGCTTGTCTGTGGGACCACTGTGCAATGAAGCACCCAATGACTACCTCCTATCACGCCTAGACTAATTGTCTTATGGAGAGATTAAACTCTATACTAAAGACCACGCTAAGGGCATTTGCAGACCAGTTTAAGAGAGAGTGGGACAAATATTTGCCCCATTTGCTGTCTGCATACAGAGAGGTACCCCAGGAATCCATAGGTTTTGTCCCCCTTTGAGTTTCTGTATGGGCATAGGGTGAGGGGGCCATTCGATTTGATTCATGATGAGTGGGAGGGTGAGTGTGAATCCCACAAGGAGTCTGTTGTGGCATATGTTCTAAACATCAGGACAAGGCTTAGGGAGCTTATGGACTTGGCCCAGGAGAACCTGGCAGGAGCCCAACAGCAGAAAAAGGTCTGGTATGACAGGAATGCTCAAGCCAGAGAGTATGCTGTGGGACATCAGGTGATGATGTTCATTTCTGTCAGATACAGTAAGCTGCAGGCACCTTGGGAAGGACCCTTCAAAGTGGTAAGGAAGGTCAGTGATGTTTACATAGTAGAACTGCCAGGCAAGAAGCAGGGGCACAAAATGCACCATCTTAACATGATGAAACCTTACCATGATGGGGAAGTTCTTGTGCTGAGTATTTGCAGTGGATGGCAGGAGGAGTCTGGGGGGGGGTCTGGTGACTGATCTCCTAAGTGAGGCTCAGACTGACACCTCAGTGGAAGGGGTAGCAGTGTCCCAGCAGTATCCCCTACCCCTTTTTGAGATATCCGAGTAGTGTTACAGGAGTTTGGGGACATGTTCACTGGGAAACCTGGATACACCCACCTGTTGCAGCTCCACCGTATAGTCAGCAGTGCCACTGCAGATGGGATTTCAAGACAGTGTATGGGTTAATGTGTTCCCAGACAGGCTTATATCTCTCAAGCAAGATTTCTCCAGGGTTGAGAAGCTTGAGTCTTCAAAGGGGGAGAGAGGTGATGATGTGAGGTAGTTCCAGCTATGCTAGAGAGCATAGGACAGTGCATGTGTAACATATGCCAGCATAGCTAGCTGGAGTTTTGTAAAGCATTTTATGTGATTTGAATATCAAACTGATTTATACAGATGCTTGTGTTAAAAGTGTATTTCTAAAGTTGCTTGTGCTAAAAATGTATCAATAGTAGGTCCTGCTGGATAGAAAAGAAATATACATTTATATCAGACTGTACTGTTGTAACAAAGGAAGTGTATATATGTTAACAAAGGATGTTGGAAGGGAAGGGGTTAAGCTCAGCTCAGCTTAATTTTCGAAAAATATCCAGAAATTAAATGACTTGGTTTAGCCAATAAACATTTTATCTCACAGGCCTGAATGCACCCAGAGATGCAATGTCTGGGAAAGGCCTGGGCTCTTATTGTTCTTAGTGATGAACTAATTGCTGCCCTGGGGTGCCAGAGAATGGCTGGTTAGTCTATCTAGGAAAGATGAAAATAATGGAATTGTTTTACAGTGTTCAGATGCTGTATTAAGCATAGGTGTGTATTGTGACACATCTGTGCTGGATCCTAGTTCAACTTCTAATCAGGAGGGTAGCATGGGAACCACAGAATCAGGTAACCAGATGTGATGTCATTCTATAGCCAGCACTGAAATTATAATTAGATATTAGTGAGAGATGTGATAGTGGCACTCAGCACTCTGTTATTGGAACTGACAACATCCACTTCATCTTACCTTCCTCTAGCCAGTAAGTAGGGAACAATAATTCTTCAGTAAGTTATAAAATATAGTGAGATTAGTAAAATATTATTTTTCTCTATCTGTCTGAATGTCTCCACCTGTGTTGTTTTTATATTTCCTGTAAATTGAAACTCTAGTGTTTACTGTAAATATTCTACTAAAAGCAATTGGGTACCCTGGTAAGAGCCTTAAAGTAGCTGGCTGGTGGCAGTGAATCTGTCTTATAGTCTGTGTGGAGGTGGCATAGTTTTTAAATCTGTACCAGCCTTTCTGAGGTGTGTGTGTGTGTGTGAGCTACTTGGAACAGGGACACAGTGCACTGGTTTCTGTAGAGAGAAAAGTGGAGTCTTATTCGGGGCCTGGAGAGGACGTCTAGCCCCAGGTCTGGAATGTGCTCCATGATCTCTTAAGGGAAATTGTAGTTAGTGCAGAGAGCTACATCTGAAAATACTGTATGTGTCCATTTATGGTCTAAGTGAATGTTCCCCACCTGTGTCAGTGGTGAGGATCAAGTCTCCTTAATTACTGGCCCAGAGAAGGGATGTCACAAATGTAATTTGCTAGAATGTGATACCTGTGTCTAGCCAATGGACTGGCTTTATAATAAAGAAAAATAACCATAGTGTAAGAGGTGATAGACTAAAGCACAAGTTTTTGTTTTTTAAATAGACTTGACTTTACTTTTGAACTACAGTTTGCTGCACTTATGTCTTAAGATTTTTTAAGAAGATTTGTTACCTTTCATTAGATGCAATATGCAATTGAAATGTTGGTATTAAGTCTTTGAAAACAGGTAAAACGTATTTGGCAAGGCTGTGTTCTTCACCATAGGCCAGTGGTGATCCATCCCCCACTGATGGCACTACCCCTGAGGGAGGACATATCTCAAAGAACACCCCCCCTCTCTAAACAATTGAAAAAGTACATGTTGCAAGCTCATCTGCCTGTAAAGTGGTATTTATTAATAAGGAGACGTCTTCAGACAAGAAGTAGCTTTGAGGGTCCTATTTTCATTTTAACCACCTTTCCCTTGTGTGATACTGCAAAGGATCTTTACATCACTATACATATAACTACCACATTTCCAAGTAAATCTTGAATACAATTCACTTCTACCTGACAAAACTGTCTTGTTGTTTTTTTGATGAATTCTTCCCACCAAACTGATGTGAATATCCAAAGGCAAACACAATTAGTGTGTTTGCACATTTGTAAACCAAACTTACAAGAATATGTGAGTTAAAAGAGATTGCTAAGGAAGTTTTACAACCCAAGGCATTTTCGGTGGCCATAAATTACCAAGATAAATCTATAAAATATTCCCCTCATGAATTATATGTGGATAGCCATAAAACCTTTTTATATAACTTACATAATGCTATCTGTTTTGTCTCCACTCAACCCCCCAAAACTTAATGAATCTGTGGGGAGGAGTGAGAAACTTCTTTGTTAACAACAAGCTAAGAAATCAGTGTTGCTACTCTTACAAAAAGCTTTGCAGTCATGTGCCAAAATCATAGTTTGAATTTAACAGCTAAAATGATATTGTTTGCTTTTTAGAAATATTCTCACATTCTTTACACAGAGCTATGCTTTAAATCTGTTAATAAACAAAAGATAAATAGAATCTACTTGGTAAGTTAAAAGCTTTGTCCTCCTCTGAAATATTCTAGCCTTCTCTGAACAAGTTCTGTGCACTGCCTCATTACCTACCCCCTTTTTCTTCTAAACAGGTTAATACCAATAAAGTTAGAATTGCTACAATATTGCATTACCTGGAAGCAGAGTTGCCAGCATCATGCTGCTGTTTTCTTGTGTTAGTAGATTAGTAAAAAAATAAATCACAATCAATCCACAGGGTTATCAATTACAAGGCATATGTTTTTGGTTTTATGGGTGTAGGGGCTGCTATGTAGTTTCCATCTTAGCTACTTCTGCCATATGGTCCTAAATAAAGAATTTCCAGGAAGGGTACCTAAAAGTTGATGTACCCTCACAACATTTAGATACACATTTCTATACAATAATACCCCTTTATCACCTGCAACTGGCTGGTAAATCCCATAATACCTAGCAAACCTTTATTGCAACAACCAGCTTTTTTTTGCTAATAAAATATTAACCAAATATAATTTATCTTGTACCACCAAACAATTAGTGAACCAAACATAATTTACCCTGAACTAAGCACCAGATGTATAGTAGCTACACTTATTTATAGACACACATACACACACATGCACACAAACACATGTGCACATACACACACACACACACACACACACACACACGCATACATGCACATACACTAATAATCAACAAAACATGCCTTACTTTGCACTAAAGCATCGACTAAGTAGGAATCATTTTTTTTTTATTTATTTTATACAGGCAATTTGGAAAACACTATTTATCCTACAAAAGTGTGTTATACAAAATTCACCAAACATCCTTTACCTTGTAGTAAACACTTAAGTTTGAAGTCTTAGCAATTCCCATTATTTCCAGATGCTGATGAACTCTTTTCAGGAATTTATTGATTCGGGTCTATATTAGAAGACCAAAAGTTTAAAATCAGGAACGCTCTAAAGAGTGAAAATGCCAGACCTCAAAATCATTATTGTGGGGGGCCATTCCCCTCACACCCCCTGCTGAATATATATTACAACTCCGGGATCGCACTACATTGAGGAAAGGGCAAATATTCCGATCTTCACTGTACTGCGATCTCAAAAAAAGCACTTCAAGGTCCGGCATTTTCGCTCTTTAGAGCATTCGCTATTTTAAACTTTTGGTCTTCTAATATAGACCCCATTGGTTCTTGTTCATCATTGTTTCTTTTTGCTTACTTCCCCATTCCTTCTCCTGTTTATTCCTGTGTAGCACTACTTCGTTTATCCTTCCCTTTGTGTATTCTTTGTTCTGCTTTGTCCTGTAATCTTACCTTGCTATCTGTGACTTCTTATATTTTTCTTCTACCTTTACACAACCCCCCTCCTCATCATAACCAACGTCCAGCCTTCATGACCCCTTCCCCAGTCCCCCATCTCCTGCATGCTATTTCTCTATGGCAATATAGCTGTGTCTATGATTACTTGGCATGCTGTTAGGCTTGATGGCCAAAGTTTAGCACCAAAAAGGAAGGAAATGGACAAACAGCACAAATATTTTTAAAGGGCTTTACATTGAACATCATTAATAAGTAGGACTAAGTTTGATCTTTAACCCACTAATTAAAAAAGCTCAGAAACAGCTAGAGGAGCTTAGTTTAACATGATCTGTCACCAAAATGCCAGAATGTCTAGTTAACAACAGCTGTACACTCCAGGTACACTAAGATAAGGCTGCACCCCAAAGCAGCCACAAAGGTGCTTCACCCAAGGATTCTTAGCTTCAGAGAGTGACATGAAATGAAACAGCAGCTAAGTAGGTAGTAACAGATTTCTAAGACCTTTCTCCATGAAATGAAAGCCTCATGAGTAAAAACAGAATTCAGGTATATCAGTTACAAGGCAAACTAGACCGAATGTTACAGTGATTATTTTATTTAATTTATATTTCTTTAGTAGGGTAGTGCACTGATCAATACTGACCAGTTGCATGCTCTGCCTGGGTGAAATACAAAACATTTCACAAACAAAAATGCAGAAATGGAAGCAATAACTATGTAGTTTAGACTAGTTAACATAGAAAAAACTGTGTGTGTGCATGTGTGTGTGTGTGTGTGTGTGTGTGTGTGTGTATATATATATATATAATAGTGAACAAACACAGTGTACAGTTCTAGTTTACAATCAAGCAGAGTGTAATGTACAATTATCCATTAGTTTTTAAAGTGTGTTAATCTTCGGTAAATCTTGAGGGAGGAGAAGAGACTCAGAAAGGAGATACTTTACTTGATATGTCCTGTGTTGAGGTGCATTTCGTTTGGATTTTATTTATTTATTTATTTATTTATTTACCATTTGTTGACCGGGAATGTCCGACTAGGTTCCACAGAGCCTGTTTTCAGCAGAGGCCCGGGGAGAAATGCTCCAGATGCATGTCTTTGGAATGTGGGAGGAAACCGGAGTACCCGGAGGAAACCCACGCGAACACAGGGAGAACATGCAAACTCCACACAGAAGGCACCCCAGCCAAGAATCGAACCGGAGAACCTCTTGCTGTGAGGTGACAATGTTAACCACTGCACCACTGTGCCGCCCAAGTGCTTTTGAGTTATATTCTGAATCTGGAATAAATGTAGATTTCCTTAATGTTGATGAGGAAAGCTTGCCAAAGAGTAGGTGCCTGAGAGGAGAAAGCATGTGCAGTACTGAGGAGTTTGGCTCTAGGAGTAATGACAAACTAAACTTCAGAATTTCAGCACTAAACAATACTATGTAATAATATGTAATCAGCATCGTACTTTGTTCGAAACTACTAGGTGTTACTATTGGTGACAATCTCAAATCTGACTTGCACATAAATAACACTATCAAAATGACTCATCAAAAACTTGGCATGTTTTATAAGGCTAAATAATTCCTAACCAACTCTACCAAAGCTACACTTGCTGCCATGTACCTCTTACCTTCCCTTCTTTATGCCTCCCCTATTCTAACTAATTTAACTCCTTCTGAAAGCTAAACTTAGCCAATGCTACAACAAAATAGTAAATGTGTTACTCTTCAACCTCACAAGTGACATCACTGCCTATCATTAAATTGCTTAAATGGTTTGAACTTCCACTTATGAAGCGGCTATTACTAACTCATAAAATAGTCAACAACACCTTAGTTTCTCCTGCCATCTCCTCCATCTTACAATAATATCTTCTTCACTGGGAACTATGCACTTCTGACAAACAACTTCTATCTATTTATAAACCACTAAGGTCCAGCAGTCTCAGTCTGTACCACTTACTGTGTAGCCAGGTCTGGGAACAACTTGCCACTCTCTATTAGGCAAGTACCTCACTACCAAACCTTCAGATCCCCCTTAAAGAACATCTCTCCAAATCCTGGATATGCTCATGTTCTTCTCCTACCTATCGTCTTTAATTCCCTCTAGTCTTACAAACATTCTACTCTTCCACCTTATACCCCTCTTCTTGTCATGCTGTTTATCATAAATCTACAGCCTTGCAATCTAGTACTTTTTGTACCTTTATACTTTCTTATTCTTGGTGACTGATTGGGATAAAGATGCTAAGGATGAAGCTACCAGGTAACAGGAAAAGAGGAAGGCCTAAGATAAGGTTTATGGATGTGGTGACTGGTGAGAGAGGACATGCAAGGTGGTTGGTGTGACAGAGCAAGATGCAGAGGACAGGAAGAAATGGAAACAGGTGATCTGCTGTGGCGACCCCTAACGGGAACAGCCGAAAGATGATGATGATGATGATACTTTCTTATTCTATTACTTTTTCCTCTCCTTCCTGTAATCAATTTACCCTTTGTATCAACTATAATTAGTACTATACAGAATTAATAATCTTGATAGTAGATCCTGTATCTAACTATGTATTTTTAATAATTTTTATGATTTTGTTATATTACTTATCCTCATATGTAATTTCTCATTGTTCATTGTCCTATATGAAGTTATTCTTCTCAGTCTGTCTCTATGTGAAGCTTTTCTCTCCAGGCCTCAGCTGAAAATGGGTAATCTCTATCCAGTCGGACTTTTCTGGTTACCAAATGTCAAATAAATAAAATAAAATGAGAGTGGTGTAGCTTGTGAGTAGTGTCTCAGATTGAATGATGATTTTTTACTTAATGATTATACATACTAGAACCAAGAACGATGAAGAGAGAAGAAGCACTTGACATCTAAAAAGCTGCATGGTAGCAGAATTACCAAAGGCCTTATTAATATATTTATTTATTTGCACATTTATTGACAGGAGTAGAACACTGACCTCCACGGACTACTTTCAGACCCATCCTGGGGTATGCAACAATATGAGCAGAGAGAGTTGTTGTAACGACAAGCAAAGATAAAAAAGTACACCAAAAGTATACAATTGCCAGAAAATAATACATCTGACAAAACTGACAGGTATTAGAGTGACAGTTTTCAGAATATGTTTGCAACAGAGAAACGTTTGGAAAATGCATGTTTCTGCTATGTATTACTATTAATCATATAAATCTGTATGGATTATACAGAGAGGACTTGGTTATGGCAGGAATGTGAGGAAGAGGTGTTTGGAGATGAAGAGTGAAGACATTTTAAAGAAGTTATGTACTGGAAGCAGCTCTAGTAGTAGCTGTGGTGGTGCAGCGGTTAGCGTTGTCACCTCACAGCAAGACGTTCTCCTGTTCAATTCCCGGCTGGAGCACCTTCTGTATGGAGTCTGCATGTCCTCCCCATGCTTGAGTAATGTCTAAAGACATGCAGGTAGGTGCATGCATGAATGGGTGTGCCTTCTTTGAAGGTTGTGTGTCGAGCTGACAACTTGGCACTGTAAAAATCCACTGCCAATAATTAGTGGACCCAAGTTATGCTGGGGTGACCGCTAACCAGGAAAATCCAAAAGACTTTTATGTACAGAGCTGGAAGCAGTAAGTTTTAGAGAGAGTTGTAGCATATTCAAAAGAATGGATGAAGGAAATACCTGCATAGTGGCAGACAAGTGCCTACACAAAGTTCTATGCTTCTTACCTGATTGATTTATGGAGCTGAGTGGAGATCACAAGACCCTGGCACTGAAACTGATACAATTCCAGCCAATGACCATGGTCATTTTAATCAAACTGTCTGGTTTCCAAATGAAAGAGGAAATCATTAAAGTTGTTTGGAGGGGAAAAGTAAACAGAAAGATAGGGGAATAATTTTCCATCCTGACTATTACCCCCCAAGAGACACAGGTGGGAGCAAATAGACATTACTTCAATTCGTAACAGCTGTCAAAAAAAGCTGCTTTCATATTCAGACTATCTATACAGAAAAGTTATGCATTGTCTGGAAGTATGGAAGGACTGAAAAGGTACACCAGCAAAGCAGATACAGAGCGAGACATAATAAAATAGAATATTCAATTTCAAGATAAATAAACAAGGAATAATGCCTAACAGGATGGAAATTAACAGAGAATCAATGCATTTTCAGGGGGTTTAGATGGCCCAATGTCACAGGCAGAGGGTCTTATTAACCCTGGAAGGGCATTCATTTCCTGATAATGCCCACCTGTAAGACATTATTGCAATTAGAGAATGTGTTGTTTTGTATTTCTTTTTTTTTTTGTTATTATATACTTTTATATTTTTGATGTAAAATATTTCCTCTGCCTAATGTTTCAAACTTGCTGTACCATATACAGTTGCCGTTGAAGGAAGTATTTTGCATCCAGAATAGAAGTCACATATGTATTTATAGTCTACACATTCGGAATCACAGACAGACTAACACCCATATACATGGAAATAGAGACACACACACGCACATACACATGCCCAGCAGTTGCAGGGACTTTGTTAATGCTCCTAGATTTTATTGTGACCAAAATGCAAGTGATTACAATCTCCTCCTTTGTCTATTAACTGTCTCTGAGGTGATTACATAGTTTAGTGCTGTCCTCATAGTGTTTTGATTTGCTGGTAAATTACTGAGGACTAAAATTATTGATTGTAAGTTAATAATACTAGAGGTTACAGTTTCATTCTTTTAATAGTTTAGCCAGTGTGCTGATGAGCTGTCTGTTGTAGTCGATAGACGTTGTCCCTGTCTGTCTCTCACTTACGATTCTTCTCTCCCTCTCTCTTTGTTACACACACAGAAACAAGGGCACACACATGTACATCTTTCTTTACTTTTCGTTTTTTTAATTCTAGACTCGCTAAACAGCATAGCTACATTTAGCGAGTATAAAGATTGGCATTTGTTTGCTTTTTTCTGTCTGAATTTCGTTGCACCTTAATATAATGCCGTGAAGTGGTGAACCTGTTTTTCAGCGGGCACTACCAGTACATTAACACCCTTCTAGAGAATGTTTGTTCTCCAATCAGGCTTGAAGATGAACAATTCACCAATTCTCTAAAAAACAGTAAAATATTTTTTATTTATTTATTTATTTATTTATTTATTTGACATTTGTTTACCAGGAAAGTCCAACTGGGAACGGAGCCTATTTTCGGCAGAGGCCCTGGGAGAAAACCTCTAGAACACTTAACTTCTAAAAATAAAACAATAATAAAAGAATGATGCAACAATACAATGTGGCTAAGGCTATACAATTATACAAAATGTACAAGAGAATAACAGTAATAGTAACATTATGAGAATTAAAGCATCTTGTATATTGATATACAGACCATCTTCGAATGGTGGAATGTTTTCATCTAATTAGGCTTATATCAGAATGATCAATAATTTATTATAGCAACTAACATAGGTTGATAAGAGTTAAAAATATTCCAGAAAATTAGAAGGACAAAGTAGGATTTGGTTTGTTTAGTAGAAGTTGGTATGGGTGTGCCTTCCTTGAAGGTTGCATGTCAAGCTGGCAACTTAGCACCTTAAAAATCCACTGCCAATCATTAGCGGACTGGAGTTCCTCTGTGGCTACCCCTAACCAAGAAAACCCGAAAGAGTAGAAGTTGGTATAGGGATGGTGAGGAAGAAAAAGAGAGGTGAGTAGGTAGGTAGAGAGGGTGAGAGAGGAGAGAGTGGGTGAAAGTGGTATTATAGGTTCATAGGTTCATAGGTTCATACTAGGCTATCTGCCCAAGGGCATTTATAAGCCTAGCCCATAGTTATGTGGCTTTCGCCACCCCTTTAGTTTGAATAAAAACTATGCCTATCATTTTTCTGTGCCTCTGTCAAGCAGTGACACTGAAGTAATCCCTGGGGTATATCTGCGATCTCCCATCCATTGGTCAAGATTCCTCTTGAACAAGGCCAGCGAGGTGCTCTGCCTCACATGTACCGGGATTTTGTTCCACAGCATAGGGAGTCTCTGAGTGATGAATCTGTCCCTCCAGCACATTCTATTTATAACCGTGTCAAGGTTTAAGTCTTCCGCCCTTGTGGTTCTGAGGGATCTAGAATTTTTGAGGTGAAGCATATTCATCAAATCTGGGTTTGACATGGCCTTATATGTCAGGCACAGGTCACCTCTGAGCAAGCGGTATGAGACTGAATAGAGCTGGAGTTCTTTCAGTCGGGCAGCATAAGACATATTTTTGAGACCCTTTATCCTTTTGGTGAGGAACTTTTGGCCCTTTTCAAGCTGCAGCAGGTGTCTGGTCAGATACATTCGAACGGGCATTGTACTCAATCATAGGTCTAATGAGTGATGAGTACAGCGGGACGATGACCTCCCTTGATCTAGATGTGAATCCCTTCATGATCAGGTGGGCGATATAGAAGGTTTTCCTAACTACTTTAGCAACATGAGTGTCAAGCGAAGGCTACTGTCAACTTGGGTCCCCAGATCCCTGATGACTTTTTCTGTGCTCAGTGGATTGCCACCTATATGGTAGCTAGGGGTAACCTTGTTTTTCCCAAAGGGTATGACTATGCATTTTTTGGCGTTTAACTTCAGGCCATGGCTCTGGCACCAGTTATCCATTTCTGTGAGGCCCTTCTGGAGGATATCTGTGTCAGATGTGTTTTCGACTATGGCGCCCAGTTTGCAGTCATCTGCAAACTTTGTCAGCCATAACCCTCCTGTGTTTGCTTGTACTTCAGAAAAGTAGATGCCAAACAATAGTGGACCCAGGACTGAGCCCTGTGGGACACCACTTGTGACAGGCTTTGAGTCTGACATGGCTCCAGCAACTCTGACCCTGTGGGTTCTGTCACTTAGCCAGTTTGCAACCCATCTTGTGATGTATGGGTTTACATTCAAGCTGATGAGTTTTTCGATGATACCTGAGTGGGGTATTGTGTCGAAGGCCTTTGCCAGGTCGAGGTAGGCTGTATGGACTGCCTTTCCCTCATCAATGGCCTTGGTGACTGTCTCGAAAAAGTCAACCAAGTTTAAGAGGCAGGATCTGCCTTTGACAAAGCCAAACTGGGTTGGATCCAAAGTCTGCAAGTTCCCTATGTCTTTATTTATGAGTTCCATTATGATCCTCTCCATGGCTTTGCAGATAAGGCTTGTCAAGCTAATGGGGCGGTAATTTCCAGGGTCTGTGGAGGCACCGCCCTTATGAAGTGGGACCACAGTCGCCGTGCGCCGCCACTCCTTGGGTATGTATCCTGAGGTGAGGCTAAGATTAAACAGCTGTCCTAACTGTGGGTTTAATTCCTCATTGAGTTCATGAAGCACACAGCCGGGGACACCATCCGGTCCCATGGATGCTGTGTTTTTGCCTTAGTGAGGGCAGTTCTCACCTGGGCGTTGGAGATGTTTGGGGGCTACAATCCTCTGGAATAGATATCTCTCCTTTTGGGGGAGTTTGCACTGAACCTGACAGCCAGTATGTTAGCAATGTGTGTAGGTTCAGTAATTTTCACATCATTTTGAACTAATTCTGAGCATATCTGGGAGTTTCCTCCTAGGTTTCTAACATAGCTAAAGAAGGCCTTATGATTGTCTTTAGAGTCCTTGGCGATTTTTCTCTCAAAATTTGCCTTGGATGATTTTATGAGAGCTCTTAGTTTTTACTTATAATGATCAAAGGTGTCTTACCTTTCAAGGATTTTGCTCTATCTTGTAGTAGCTTCCTCCTTTTGTTGTAGAGCTTGTTTATGGCTGGGGTCCACCAGACTGGATGCTTGCCTTTGGTACAGAGAGTCTTAGTTTTGTTTGGGATTGCCTGATCCATGCAGTCCTGTAGGTGCTGGTAGAAGGCATTTGTAAGTGATTCAGCGGTTTGAGTAATGTTTACCACTGGCTCAGGGGCCTTAAAGGAGACCACACTAGTTTTTAGAAGTGTGAAATCGGCTTTTGAGAAGTTTTTCACTGTGGTCTTTTTTGTTTCAGGTGGGGGCGGGATGAGGACCTCCAGCGAGATTAGTTTATGATCTGATCTCACCAGTATACTTCCGGTGTTGAACATTTTGATCCCATGTTCGTGATGATGAGATCAAGTATGTTTTCTCCTCTTGTGGGGATGGTGACTAGTTGTTCCATGGCATTTGAGTTTATGAACTCCAGGAATCTTTGGGTTAGAGTGTTCGGGCTTGAGTAGTGTTCCCAGTCTATATTAGGGTAGTTGAAGTCACCTAGTATGATGGTGTTTGGAGATACATTTATCCCCTCCAATGTTTTCAGGAAGGCCATGTGAGGTTCCTGAGTTTGAGAGGGTGGCCTGTAACATGCTACAAATTGCAGAGCAGTCTTGCCTGTGGTTAATTGCACCTGGATGGTCTCCGATGCATCGTGTGTTGCCACCAACCTTGAGGTGTGGGTGTCCTTTATGAATATGGACACCCCCCCTCCTTTCTTGGTGTTGTCTGGATTTTGGGGCCGGAACGCATGATATGAGGTGAAACCTGTTAGTGCTGGGGTGCTCTCAGGAGCCTTGAACCAGGTTTCTGTGACAGCACAGACATCGATGTTCTCCATATTGAGAAGGGCCTCGAGTGCGTGCATCTTGAGATTGAGACTTCTGGCATTGAGCAGCATTACCCTTAGTTTTTTCCCTTTTTGGTGTTCTAGGGTGGTAGGTTTAGAATTTGAGCCTTGCCTAAAAAAGGCACTATGGGGTGGCAAGAGCCTTTGCCAATATCCGGAAGCCCAGGGTGACAGGTGCAAGCCGTCCCTTGAAGCAGCGTGGCTTGTCCAGCATGTCATCCCAGGCAGACAGACATTGGATCCCCTTTGAATGACACCAGAATTTAAGCCAGTTATTAAAGCTGATCATCTTATCACTGTATTGTGGCATCATTCTAGGTGAAGGTAGGATACTGCTCAAGGTCAGGGTCATACCTGCCTGGGCTACATAATCAGAGAGCTCCTCGATGTCCCTTTTCATGTAGTCCAAGGAGGTACATCTCAGGTCGTTGACACCAGCGTGGACAATGACTGAGTCGTACTTGTACCTGCTGTTGAGAGATCTGAGTGCTTGCGTTATGTGGCGGATTCTAGCGCCCGACAGGCAGCTTACTGTGACCTTCTCCTTACTCAGTCTGGTGAGCGGGACGTCAGTGTGTCTGACTATGGAATCACCAATGACAAGTGTGTCTGGCATTTTGTTTGGCCTTAAGGGCTGTGACTGTTTGACACTCTGACTGTGTGGTCTATTTGTTGCATGTGTTGGGTCGTGAGGTGGTAGTTGTTTGGGTGTCTGCTTTGGTGGCCTCTGCTGTTTTGGTAAATTTTGATCAGAGCCTCCGAGTATGTCTTTGTGTGAGTATGTGTATGATTTGAAGTTGTGATGGTACCATGTGTGACTGGGTATGTATTGTGTGTGGTTACCTTCTCCTCCTGTCTGGTCTTGCCAGTCCTATGTTGAGAGAGCTCAGCCTCCAGTTTGGCCGTATAGTTGCATCTCTCGCATGTATTTGTGTTTTGTGGGAGAAGGAGAGGATTGTCTGTGTACATGAGGCAATTGTAACATTGCCTCAATATTCCCAGGTTCACCAGTTGAGCTGGAGAGGACACTAGCAACTGATCCCTCAACATACTAGAAGTAGTAGATAAAGAGACTTTCAAAGGACTCCGGGGGAAGTGGGTTTTAGGCTGGTGGGGTACTATCTATAATAAGAGTGCTTTATCAAGGTGCAAGTACTGTAGGAGTAAGTGCTAGGCTTTACAGATAGAGAATAGTCTACTTGGGAATCAAGTAGAGATGAACTTTTCAGTTATAGGATATGCTGGTTAGATCAGCAGTACAGCTCGAGGAAGGTAGTTCTAAGGGAAAATTTGAAGAGTGGAATTTAGATGTTCTGAATAGTTTAACCTTGTTTAACCGCCGCTGCTCTTGTGTGCAACAGTGGCAACTCTGCGCTAACGCGCGTTTAGCATGTTTTATAGCAGGGGGCTGAAGGGAGCTAGGAATTGGCCCAAAACGACCAATGGACTACTAGTTTCTGGCTGAAACTTCACCAAATCGGACAAAAAGGCCGCTCAGTGCTTCCCACTCCCACTGGTAAGCAAAGAAACTTCCCTCCTTCCTAATAAGGCAATGGATCAGTAACAGGAACTAAAAACAAAGCCCAGGGATCAGCAACTCTGAAACTGGACTACTCTAGTTCAGTAAGGTGGGAAAACAAGATATTTTTTGTTTTATTACAGAGATAAGGAAAAAAACAGACAGTAAATGCTATAAATGCTGTAAATCGGCTAGCGTACTTTAGTGTGTAGCCTACAGAAACAATTTGCAACAATTAGTAACTTAAAGTGCAATAAACAGTGTAAAATGCAGAAATCACTTAAAGTAGCAGTAAAAACAGGCGAAATGCAGTCGCTAGCTTAATAACAGTGGGAAAGCCACAAAAAATACTTATATCTGGTAGAAAGTCACTCTTTTAGCTCTCTGCTGCTTGGATCACTCTGCAGGCCACCACGAGGATCTGTGCTGAGTTGGTACAAGCTGGAAAACGCCTGTTTAGCGTATGTTATAGCAGGGGGCTGAAAGGAGCTAGGAATTGGCCCAAAACGACCAATGGACTACTAGTTTCTGGCTGAAACTTCACCAATTCGGACAAAAAGGCTGCTCAGTGCTTCCCACTCCCACTGGTAAGCAAAGAAACTTCCCTCCTTCCTAATAAGGCAATGGATCAGTAACAGGAACTAAAAACAAAGCCCAGGGATCAGCAACTCTGAAACTGGACTACTCTAGTTCAGTAAGGTGGGAAAACAAGAGATTTTTTTTTTTTTTTTTTTTTTTACAGAGACAAGGAAAAAAACAGACAGTAAATGCTTTTAAGCGGCTAGCACACTTGAGTGTGTTAGCCTACAGGTAAAATTAAGCAACAAATAACTTTTTAAGAGTGCAAAACAGTTAATCAACACAAAAACAGTTTAAATAGAATGCAGAGATGTATAAACAGGCTAAGATGCAGTCGCTAAGCAGTAAATATTCAAAAAGCCAGAAAAAAATACTTAAATCAGTTATAGCAAATACAGTTATAACAAATGCTCTGAAATATACTGTATATTTTCAATATGTTTGAGAAGGACAGTCAGAACACAAGAAGGTTCAGGCGAAAAAGAAAAAAAAAGTTTTGTTTTACTTTTTGAAAAGGGAAAAAGGAGGAACAGAAGGCCTTATCAAATGTTCTCTCTGTATTAAGAAGAATGAGCTAATGACACTAGACTGGGAGGTGTGTCACAGTAGGGACGGGCAACTGCAAAGCCACCAAGTATAAGAGCAAGACACCAACAGGGAGGGAGGGTGGGACAAAATAGCCTAAGAAAGCACTACAGAGTCAAATGACAGTTTTTAAACAGATAAGGATTTGTGAAGATTCTGAACAGACAAAGTGCTTTATATATATTAAATTATAAAAACAGTAATCTGTAAAAATAATCAAAAGATACTTATATTTTGTAGCTCAGTTGCGGTCAAACAACTTCTCCAGCCTGCACTGTGTGCAAAGACACCAAAGTTAGGGCAAGACCAGATCAACAACTTTTTTTTTTTACAAGAACACAAAAGAACCAGCCCCAACTAGCCAAGAGATAATTACACAGAGTAAATGTTTCAGTTTATACAATAGCCTAAGACAGCAAAGCACTACAGAGTCAAATGACAGTTTTTAAACAGATAAGGATTTGTGAAGATTCTGAATAGACAAAGTGCTTTATATATATTAAATTATAAAAACAGTAATCTGTAAAAATAATCAAAAGATACTTATATTTTGTAGCTCAGTTGCGGTCAAACAACTTCTCCAGCCTGCACTGGAGTTTAATTTAGGAAATTTGAAGGGGGGGAGAACAGTGAATGGGAAATGATTTCTTCTATGTAAGTTGTGCATAAAGTGGGATGGGAGGAGGTGTAGATTGGGAAATAAGGAAGGTAGGAATTTATGAGTTAGCCAGGGTGGAACAACAGCAGGGCCATTTTTTAACTGGGTATTCCTTGAATAATTTCTTGAAATGAGCTAAATTAACAGGGGATAAGATAGAATGTGGGATGGTGTTCCAAATTTTCGAAATGTAGTTGGAGTACAGAGAGTCAGCAGTGGTATTGTTGGATGTGAAAATCTGTAAGAGGGATTTATTTGAGGAGTGGAGGACTCAAGTGTTGGTGTAGGGGTGGAGCAGTTGTTGGAAGGCAGAGGATTTGGTTGGATGGTGAGTGAGTTTGTGAATGGTAGTGGGTTGGGTGAATGTTAAGTAGTGGGGCAGTTTTAACCAGTTGAGTTGCTGCAAGGCCAAGCAGTGATGGGTTCGATGAGGGGAGTTAATAGCGAACGTAGCTATTTTATTATAGCAAGCTTCAAGTTTTGTTAATTCCATTTTCTTTAAGTTGCTGAATATAGGGGATACATATTGTAATGCAGATAGTGTGTTCTGGCAAATTCCTATCTACTAGCAGGTGTAAGGAAGTGTTTGATTCGGTAAAGAGAGCCTAGTTTTATGTCTTTTTGATGGCTTGTGATAAGTGTTTGTCAGATTTCATGTTGCTGTTGATTATTACACCTAGCAATTTACTTTGATAAACTGCTGATATAGTAGTATTAGCTGATGAATATATATAAAATGAAGATGGGGAGTCAGGGATTTACTGGGATGGAATAGGATAAGCTTAGTTTTATTTGGACTAAGGATCACTTGTGAGTTAAATAGCCATGTTTCCACAGCTGAGAAGGCCTGTTGTGTTGTTACTTTGAGTTCCATCAGAAGGAGTCTCCCCTAGACAACAGAAAAAGGAAGATATCAAATAAAAATAATAATAGTGCATCTTGTGGTAATTAAATTTCCTGTGTTGTCTAACTGTGAGCAAACTACAGCTAGGGTCAGTCACTTTCATTTCCAGACTGACTTAGTATCCACTCCTAGCCACTATATTGACTGTATACATCTGAGAGGTCTGCTTGTGATCAAATAAAACAATAGAAAATAATAATAATAGTCATAGTAATATATTTCAGCTTGTTTTACTCAAATACATACTTGTCCTGCTAAGCCATATTAATTACTGTTTTATCATAACCAAAATGACAGCAAGAACAGTTTCATCCACAGACTGCCTTTGTGCCAATCAACTATAAACACTTTATTGACTGTGTACACCTCAAATCTATGATTCTGCTCAAATTAATGAAAAAAGCACCAGTAATGCTAATATATTTCAGCTCATTGCTGTTAGACACATAGAGTACAATCCACTGTATCACCTCCCCCCCACACACACACACATGCTCCATACATGCACATGTGCATACAGGTGAAACACATGCACGCATGTGCCTACTACTTACAATCCTTTTAATGACTGTGTACACCACAGGTGTCTGGTTGTGATAAAATAAATGCCTAAATACATAATGTCCACAGTAACAGATTGCAGCTCATGCTTTCAGATGCATACAATGCAACCACTGCAATTTCCCATTCTCCCACATACACAAATGTGCCCACCAGTTACAGCCACTTTATTGACTGTGTACATATCTCATTGAATAAATAGCCACAGTAATGTCATTCATCTTATAAGCTTATCAGATAAAGTGTCCCTTTTCAGGGGCAACCCAGAAGCACTGCCATGGGTTGAGCAGTGGTGGAATGCCAGGCACCCAGGATTACTGTAGTACAGGCTAAAGCTGCATTATCCAAGGCCAAGAATACAGCTACCATGGGACCCAACAATATCCCTGAATGTGTTCTACATTAACTACAAAGTGAACTGGCGCCACATCTGTGTGCCCTGTTCAATCACAGCCTCAACTCAGGCTTTGTCCCTACCGAATGGTGCATTGCTACAGTCATCCCTCTCCATAAAGGGGGAGTGACTACAGACCCTGGCAATTATTGCCCCATTAGCCTGATGAGTCTGATATCTCAGGCTATGGAGCGCATCATCATGGACCTAATTAACAAGGATATAGGGAATCTCCAAACACTAGGTCCCACACAATTTGGTTTTGTGAAAGATAGATCATGCCTGCTCAACCTGAGCTATGGATGAGGGCAAGGCAGTTCATACAGCCTACCTCGATCTGACCAAGGCCTTTGATACCATTCTCCACTCAGGAATTATTGATAAACTCACCAAACTAGGCATCAGCCCCTATTATCACTAGGTGTATTTCAAATTGGCTCACAGATAGAAACCACAGTATGAAAGTAGCAGACGCCACGTCAGACTGCCGACCAGTCACAAGTGGAGTCCCACAGGGATTGGTCCTGGGTCCTCTCCTGTTTGGCATCTACTTCTCAGAAGTCCAGGCCAACAAAGAGGGACTCTGGCTGACAAATTTCACAGATGACTGCAAGCTGTCAGCCATTACTCCCCAAGTGATGTAGACATCCTATAGAAAGGCCTTACTGAGACCAATGACTGGTGTCAAAACCATGGCCTTAAGCTTAATGCCAAAAATGCGTCATCATCCCCTTTGGGAAAAACTCAGTTCCCTTTAATTACCACATCGATGGGAACCCACTGAACACTGAAGGCATTATAAGAGATCTGGGGACAGAGGTTGACAGCAACTTCTCCTTCGACCACCACATTGCCACTGTGGTCAGAAAGTCCTTCTATGTGGCACATCTCAGGTTTTGAATCCAGGAAGAAAGAGGTCATCATCTCTCTCTACTCATTAGGCCAATCATTGAGTATAATGCCCCATTTGGCATGTACCTCACTAGATACATACAACAGCTGGAAAGGCCATAAAAGTACCTCATTAAGAGGATCCTAGGCCTTAAACACATGTCCTACATGGACAAACTCAAATAACTCCAGCTATTCTCTGTCTCATATCATCTACTAAGAGGCAATCTCTGCTTGACTTACAAAGTCGTGTCTGACCTAGCTCTGTTATAAATGCTACAGCTAAAGAAATCCCAGTCCCGCTATACCACACACTCCATAGACCTCAACCTCATTACCACAATCAACAGAACATGCTGGAGGGACAGGTTCATAAGCCGGAGACTGCCCATGCTCTGGAATAGACTTCCCTTGCATGTCAAGCAGAGCACCTCACTGGCCCTCTTCAAGAGAAATCTTGATGAGTGGATGGAAATAGAAAGTTCACCCTGGGGATCACTGCAGTGTCCATACTTGATAGAGGCACTGGGAACTAACGTTGGGTGGCATGATGCCAGGGCACTTCTATGGGCTAGGTTTGTAAAGGCTCCAGGGCCATTAGCCTAGTACACACCTATGAACCTATGAACCTATGCAGCAGCAGCGCTGTCACCTCACAGCAAGAGATTCTCTGGTTCGATTCTCGGCTGGAGTGCCTTCTTTGCAGAATTTGCATGTCCTCCCTGCGTTTGTATGTGTTTCTTCCAGGTGATTCAGTTTCCTCCCATGTTTCAAAGACATGCATCTGGAGAACTTCTCCCTGGGCCTCTGTTGAAAATTGGCTTCATTCCAAGTTGGACTTCCCAGTAAATAAATGATTAATAAATAAATAAAGCACTGTCTGGTAAAGACACCTGCTCAGAATTGCACAGTAGACACGTGGGAATAGAGTCAAACCCTATACACTTGACAACAGGAAACAACTCATTAAGAGCCAGTGACTTCATTTTGTCTCCAAACTGCTGGACAAATAACTTTCATCCTTATTTTTTGAAACCTCTCTCTCCTACCCCATTATAACCAGGCCATTGATACCCTTAATAAATCCTTCCTTTATCACCACCAACAGACAAAGGTAAACTAACTAGAGCAATTTTTGTTCACCTAAAATGTATCTGGCACTTCAAATCATTTACTTTTAATAAATCAACTGCACTTATTTGCCATCCTCATGAAAGCCTGTCACAAGACAATAAATTATCTTAACAACACAGATTTTATACATTCAAAATTCAAATGGCAACATCTATCCTTTACAGTTCACATTCACAAGGAAACCCATACAAAAGTGCACTACCAGAAGGAGTTCTTGAAGGCTATGGCCTTGGACTTCTATTACTTATACAATTTATTAACTGCCTACCTTCAGTGTAAAACAATTGTTTTACATTTGGATTATCTGTTCTTCTTTACAAATGGACCCTCACTCTCCAGCATATATTTTCTTGCAGAAGATGTTTAATATGACTTAAACATTTATACCTCTAAATCTTCCTCCAGCTACTCCCGCAAAATATACCAGAAAGTGAGGGGATGCAAAATAGAGGTCATTCCAGGGTGGCCTAATATTAATAGGAGACATAAATGTGGCTGTTAATCTGGGCTCAGATGGCACATCTAAACTGTGTTTACAATTTACTACTGTAATGCATAAAGGGATTGGATTAAGGGAGAACAGGATTCTCCTTTGACAAATGAATACTGGCACTTATACTACCATTAGGAAACATACACACTTTTTTCTGTCTGAGACTCTGCCTTGATCTGTATTTGTTTTATTCAGTTGCTTACTGTTTATTCACTTTACAAGAAGACTAATCCAAAATTATCCTTTTTAAGGGATACCCTGTGCCACAATGCAAACAGAGCTACAGACAACCACTTAAGGAAATCATTATATAATGTGCATCTAAAACACTGTCATATAGAGTACAACTAGGATACAGAACATAGTATGAATGTAACAAGTGACATAAATGTTCTTTTTCAATGCACAGTACTTCACAGAGAGTACTGCTAAATCCTTAATGCCAAAAGACCAATTGAAGAAAAGACAAACTCAAGAGGTCAAATGTCGAAAAACCTGGCAGCATATATGGCTGCACAAATAACACAGGTCCAACGTCAAGTTCACTTTATTAATAAAAGCAAAGCTTTTGGGAAAACTCCCTTTCTCAATGCTAAAACACTTCCAAAACATTTTTGACTTTTTAAATAAGAAAACCCTGGTAATGCTGGAAAATAAAGTGGGTCAACAAACAATATTAGCTACAACTATAATGTGGTCACAGAAATGTTTTCAATTGCAGTTATTGGAGAAAATAGGGACATAGCACTGAAATACATCATAATGGTGGCAATCGAAGAAGAAGTCCCAAACGGGGTGAAGAGGAAGAACAGTAGACCTCTGAATTATGGCAAAGCAGCACATTGGTAACACAGTTCAATAGAGGTACTTTAAAATTATCTAGATTTGAATTTATTGACGCACACTGGTCCCTGTTAGAAAAGGGTCTAAATTTCATCCCATGTGCTGTGGACAATGTAGCAGCATTTACAGACCTGAAACTGTTTGCAAGAACTTTGAATTTGAAAGTGTTGTTTAAAAATGACCCCTCTAGTCAATCTTTTGATTGCAAGAGGCATAGTACTTTTGCTCCTTTAAGTTTACCAGTGATAACAGCATTTCATGATGTAGGTGAAGGGGAAATTAGGAAAATGTATGCAAGTGAAATTAAGAAGAGAAGCTATAATTTAACAGTAGATGAGTATAAGGCACTGAGAAGCCTAGAAGAGGGTACTAATATAATTATCAAACAAGCTGACAATGGGGGAGCAACCATGGTTATGAACCAAGATGAGTACTTTGAATCCTTAATCTCTTTTTTACAGGATATTGACACCTTTAAAAAGATAATGCTTGTGGATGTTAAGAAATGTATTAGTGATGTTAACATGACAATTATCTACAACTTAATAGTGATATTAATACAGATTTGTTCAACTATTTAACTGTGTCATGTCCTAGGATACCACAATTTTATGGTATACTGAAGGTCCACAAGTCTCTTACCAAACTGGGGCTGGGTAACAGAACCTATTTCGATATATTTACAAAGGAAGTTGTGCCAATATTTAACACGCTGCCCTAGTGTTGTTAAAGACACCTCAGACTTTTTAGTGAAGTTGAGGAAATGGTATGATGGTATATATGTGAATAACATGAAAAGAAGAAATTACATTTTTATGGCATTAGACATAACATCTTTATTTACAGTGATTTGGAATGAATATGGAATTAAGGCTATATGAGATTTTTTGAATGATGAGCTGTGAATGCCAGCAAAGGAGATAGAGAATATTTGTATGTTACTTGATTTAGTACTGACTAAGAATATTTTCTTGTTTAATGATGAACCCTATTTACAACTTACTGGGGTTGCCATGGGAACATCAGTGGCAAACACATATGCCAACTTGGTATTACATCAGTGGGAGAAAAAGTATATACACAGTGGGTATAACAAGTTGAATGAAAAGGTGGAGCAATATCAAAGGTTTGTGGATGATTGCTTACTTATATGGAAGGAGACAGTAGGGGAATTGTTGGTGTATGTTACATACCTGGATAACACCACATACTTTCTTATGTTTAAGTTAACATATTCTGAGAATAGTATAATATTTTTAGATGTACATCTGGGGAAAAGAATGGATAAATTTGAGACTAGTATATTTAAAAAAGAAGTACATGCTAGTGGATGTATACATAGACAAAGCATGCATGTTCCTCATGTATTTAAAGGTATAATAAAGGCACAGATGGGTAGAGTGAGTAAAATGAATACAGATAATGTAAAATGTGAGGAACAGATGGAGGAGATGAAAAAATAGTTTCATGCAAGTGGATATAATTTAAAAGAGATAAAAATAAGTGAAGTAGTAGAAACAGAAAGAACAACTACTTTAATACCTATATTTTCGATGCAGGAACAAGTAAATGTACAAGGCAACCATATAGTACTGATAATAGGAGAAATAAAAATAAGATTAGGTGTGTGACATCTTATAATGTTAGAACAGAAGAGGTGAAGAGAATTATACAAAAGAATTGGGTGATCCTGCAAGCATCCCCAGAACTATGATCACTAATTGATGGTAAACCGTATTTTTTCTATAGGAATATGAGCAACCCGAAAAGGAAGCTGTGCTATAAAGATTTCCAAACTTCAGTTAGGCGTCAATTGAGAGTTAAGAATGGGACATTCAGTTGCTTGAATTGTAGCTGCTGTAATGATATCATGGGAAAGGGTAGTGAAGTGTACATACACCCTAGGACAAATAAATGTTATATTTTTTATGTGTCAGCCACTTGTAACTCTGTAAATGTAGTATATCTTGTTATTTTTCGGGGGTGCCCATCTTTCTACGTGGATAAAACCAGAAGGAAATTAAAAGAACCTATTATACAACATAAGTCAGATATATGTAAAAATAATGAGAAAAATGCCCTAAGTAGACATATTATGTGTGAAGGGACTCATCACTCCTTTAAATTTAGGGTCATAGATGTAGTAAGGGGAATTAGACGGGGTGATATTAATAACTATTTAGAGAATAAAGAGTATGAATGCATTGTTAGGCTGTCTGCAGATACTGAACCAGGTCTTAATAGTACTGTTACAATTAAATCTGTACTTGTACAAATACAGCAGCAAAATCTTTAGATATTTTAAAACTTAAATTTTTATTCGTAGGTGTCATGTGATTTGCTGGCTGTGGTCATGTGATGTTTTATGCTCTTATTTAAAAAGTCAAAAATGTTTGTGTTTTAGCATTGAGAAAGGGAGTTTTCCCGAAAGCTTTGCTTTTATTAATAAAGTGAACTTGACGTTGGAACTGTGTTATTTGTACATTTCACAGTATTGGTGTTCCATTTATAACAGCAGCAATCTTTTATCGTTTATTGCTTGAGCATATATGGCTGCAGCTTAGAATATACTGACTATGTCACTGTGTAAAAACATACTGAAATACTAGATGTCAACAACATCAGTTTGTTGCCTTGCAACATTATAAAACTTAGCAAATGAAGTTTGTAATCTTCATCAGCTTTTCTACCCTAAGCTAGGTGTAAACTTTACAAGGTTTAAACCTGTCAGGCATTTTTACCTGAAATGCAATTCGTCAGCACTCTCTTCATTTGCGAATCACTGCCAGTACAATTTGTAGTAGTGTGATTTTAAGCTTCTGGGATTTTTAGTATTTGAGGTTATGCAAATCTGATGTTACTACACATAAATAAGAAGGATGTTGCAGGCAGGCAAATTTCCTGCATGGAAAGTTCAGTGCTCATGCCCCATTACATTTTTTTTTATCTGTCTGGAACTTCTTAAAATTGTTTGTTTTGTCAGGCTAAAGCTATAAGCAATGTAGTCTCGTACAAAGGTAGTAAAACAATTTTTACCAATACAGAAGGCTGCAATGACGTCAAAGCCATCTGTAACTGCAACTATGACCTAAGGACCAAGAAAGCTGCAAGAAATGTAAAAAAAAAAAAAAAAAAGTTTAAATAAACAAAAGCAATCAAAAAGTTAACTCAGACCATGTATGTCATTCAAAAAACATAGGTTCATATTAGGCTAATGACCACCAGGGGTCTTTACAAGCCTAGCGGTGCAACCCAATCCATTTTTGTCCCAGAGTTCCTTGGACGCTTATATGGCAGGGTTTGTTAGTAAAGAGCTAGCTATGGGTTTTGTGGGGAGAGTATGTTAGTTGGGGATTAATTTACTTATTTCTGACATCTACCCACCAGAAATGTGGGGGACAGACCAGGGGTAAATTTGCGATTTCCCATCCAGTGATCAAGGTTTCTTTTGAATAGTGTAAAGGATGAACTCTGCTTCACATACATAGGGAGCTCATTCCATAGTGCTGGGATAATTTCAGACACATATCGGTCTCTTCACCAGGTTCTATTTATGTTGCAGACAAAGTTCAGGTCCTTGGATCTAATGTTTTTGTTGCTGTTTGTCTTTTGGATCCGTAAGAGAGCCATCAGAGCTAAATATCAGCATGTCTTAAATGTTAGGCATTGATCGCATATCAATAAACTGTAGGAGACTGAGTACAGAGATAGGGTCTTAAGACGATCTGTGCAGGACAGGGTATTCATACCTTGGATGTGCATATTGAGGAGCCTTTAAAAGCATTCCAACTGTTGCAATTGCATTGCTTAGGTACAAGCCAAAGGAGGCATTATACTCAATGATGGGTCTGATAAGGGCTGAGTAGAGTAGTACTCTTACTTTCTTGGACTTGGATGCCATACTTTGCTTATGAGATGGGCTACCTGGGACAACTTTCTTGCTGTCTTGGCTACATGTTGGTCGTACACCAGATTACTGTCTACATATGTTCTCAGATCCATAACTACTGGATCAGCTCTTAGGGGTGTTTTATGAATGAAGTAATTAGCATGTGTTGACACTTTCTCAAAGGGCACTATAATGCATTTATTTGCATTGAGTTTTAATCTGCGGATTTGGCACTATTAAGTTGTTTTGTGTTAGACCCTCTTGCAGGATGTTGATGTCATGGGGGATCTATGATTGCTTCCAATTTACAGTCATCTGTGAACCAGGTGAACCAGAGGCCTTTGACATTAGCTTTGACTTCCAAGAAATCGATTGCACACAGGAATGAGCCCAACACAGATCCCTGGGGTACTCCACTGGTGACCAGTCTCTTGGTGAAGGTGGATTGACCAGTCCTGAGTTCTTGTGTCCTATCTGTGAACTAGCTGGAAATCCAGAACATTATGTAGGGATTTATGCTAAGTTCTGAGAGGTGGTCAACAATACCTGACTGGGTTATTGTATCAAATGCCTTAGCCAGGTCAAGGTATGCACCATTTCCCCATCATCCATAGTCATGGTGACCCTCTCGAAGAAGTCTACCTGGTTTAAGTAGGTAAGACTTCCCTTAGAAAAGCCAGACTGGGATAGATCCAATGTCTGTAGGTTGCCAATGACTTTGTTGATCATTTCCATGATAATTCATTCCATGGCCTTGCATATTAGACTTGTCAGACTGATGAGTCTTCAGTTCCTAGGGTGAGTTGATGACCCACCATTATGAAGAGTGATGACCATTGTAGCCCTCCATTCACCTGGCACGTAACCTGTTTTGAGGTTATAGCTGAAGAGTGCCTCAAGTGCTAGGTCATACTTAAGACTATTTGGGAGCCAACTGGCATTATTGTCGAGGCCCACTGAAGCAGTGTTTTTGGCCTTAGTGAGTACCTCTGAGACCTGCTCCCTGTTCATAGCTGGGAGGGATATGTTAGAAGGGATTTCACAGAGGGGAGTTGGGGGGTGAAGTTAGAACTACATTTATCAGCCAGTAGATTTACTATATCAGCCTGGTCAGCAAAGGTTGTGTCATTTGCCACCAGTTCTGCACACTGCTGAGTATTACCTTCAAGAATCGTGAAATAGCTGAAGAAGTCCTTGTGATTTTCCTTAGCCTGGGAGGCTATCCTGACCTCGTAATTGGCCTTGTTGGACTTTTAGACCTCTTACTTTCTTGTTTAGTTGAATCAGAGAGTTCTTGTCTCTGTGAAACGTGCTCTGTCTGATTTTGGCCATGACTTTTTTCTTTTGTCATATAGCATGTTAAGGTAAGGATTCCACCAGTGTGGTTTGTTTTTGGAGTTATATCTGGGCTTAGTGCTGGTAGGCACATGTTTGTACAGGCTTTCTGTAAATAATTCTACACAGGTAGCTGTGCTCTTGAGGTTTGGGGGAGCTGTGAATTTTGACAAACTGCTGCTTAATAGTATGTAGCTTGCTTTAGTATACTTCCTAACTGTTATGGATTTAGTTGGGTTTTCTGGGTTGATTTTTATTTCGAGGGAGACAGCTTTGTGTTCTGATTTCACCAATTATAATGAGGAAGAACTAGTGAAACTGCCAGGAATCAAAGCAAATATGGCTCACTTACTGCTTAATATTGTTCGGAAAACTGTAATATAAGATTGTTGCTGACACTCATGTCCATCGAATATCTAGCTCTTTGATTGTGTCAAGAGAGACACTAAATCTCCTTAAGACACAAGAGCAGCTCCAGAATGCTGGCTAGTAAGGGAATACTGGAGGGAGATTAATTATTTTCTGGTGGGTATGGTCAACAGGCCTATTTATGAAGCCCAAGTATGCAGAATGCTTTAAGAGAGATATGTGCCATACTTCTAAAACATTGCAGTGAAACGTTGTGTCCTTTGATAACTTATATAATCATACATGGTATTCAGACTTGAGTTCTAAATGTCTAATATTTTATGGTTGGAAACTGCAAGATTAAGGTACTGCCTCAGAATAAACTGATTTCTGTATTAGTCAAAAAAGTGGTTAAGAGTACATTTGGGTACCCCAAGTCAAAGTATCGCTGCTCTCTACTAGAAGTAAGAATTGATGCAACTTTCAATTTTACAAACATTTTTCATAGCAGATATCCTAATAAATTTAGATTAGTCCGATTACTAATAATATCCAGATTACATACTTTGTTAGCTTGTGTTTATTAAAAAAAAAAATAGCTTTATTGTCTGTGTGCATTTGTGGAGAGATTTATTCTACAAGCAGGAAGTTCATAAAATAAATTGAATGTTTTCCATATTACTTATTATCATTTCTCATGTGTGCATATTATTGCACTCCAATGAATTAACCGGGTAGCATGCAATCTTTTATTAATGATAGATAGATGTCTGAGGTCAGAAAAATACCACATCACTTGAAGAAAACAGGAAAGAATCTTTAGAGAATGTGTGTGCATGGGGAGGGGGGCAGGGGGAGAGTCATAATATTATCTAGATTGTAAAAAATAGTCCCTGGAATTCATAAAAAGGCTCACAGTGAGAAAATAAAATTCAATGACAGGAAAAGCTTCACAGAGAAAGAACTCATTATTGCTGAATACCATGCTTCTGAATCTCACTCTGACAATCACTAGTGGTGTCAGGCCTAATATCAGTAGTGATTTCACTACAGGTCCATGTATCACATTAGCAAAGGTACCCTCCCACACTCAAATGCCTACACATTCAGACACCCATGCAAGCGGTCACTTGTGAGCACACTCACCCATCAACAAACAGCCCTCCCACAATCTATCACAGTCACAGAAACACTCACCCATTCACCCATATACACATGCTCCAACACACGCACACAGACAAACACATCCAGACTCTTTATTCCCTACCTAATCCTCTCCCTTGTGAGTACCCAGGCAGACATACACTCACACGCGCACACACACACACACACACACACACACACACACACACACACACACACACACACACACACACACACACACACACACACACACACGCATCTTCATTCATACCCTTACAGACATGTACTTACTTATCCACACAGAGCTATGGGAAAGCTCCAGCATAATCCATGCCCACTCATCGGAAAATCTCAGCATAACCCACACCCAGTCATCAGAAATTCTCAGCATAACCCACACCCAGTCATCAGAAAATCCCAGCATAACCCACACCCAGTCATTAGAAAATCCCAGCATAACCCACACCCACTTATTAGAAAATCCCAGCATAACCCACACCCAGTCATCAGAAAATCCCAGAATAACCCACATTCATTCATCGGAAAATCCCAGCATAACCCACATCCAATCATTAGAAAATCCCAGCATAACCCACACCCAGTCCTCAGAAAATCTCAGCATATCCCTCACCCAGTCATTGGAAAATCACAGCATACCCCACACCCATTCATCAGAAAACCCCAGAATAACTCACACCCAGTCATTAGAAAATCCAGACATAATGCACACCCAGTCATCAGAAAATCCCAGCATAACCCACACCCAGTCATCAGAAAATCCCAGCATAACCCTCACCCAGTCATGGATTATTGCTAAAAAAGTATGATGTGTTTCTGGCAGCTGAATGTAAAGTACAGATGAAATTAAAATATAAATTATATGTCCATCAAAAACAGTTTTGAACTCCTGTGTTCATTGATTGATGGAGGCTAGCCAATAAAATCAGTACCGTTAGGGAGATAAATGAGCAAACCTCAGGTGCACCCACACTCACATCAGTACAATACTGAGACATAATCCAACTAGAAAAAGTAGAAACACTAAATATAAAGTGAGCCTGAGACACAGCAGGTGTGGTAAAACACATCAATTTCCTGCTTATGGGCTCATCATCATCATATGTGTGCAGAGCCAGATCATGGTCAAATGGGGTCCTAGGCTGGGTAACAGACCAGGGCCTCCCCCACACAGACATTCCAGTGTCCCACTCCTTATCTGTCTGTACCCAGTTAGCATAAACTCTCCTCAAACCCATCAATGTGCATTTTTCTTCTGTATGTTTGCCATGATTGTGGAGATTTGGATTTAATTTAAAACTAATGCACAAACAATGATAGCCATTTGCTAAAAAAAAAAAGAAAACAAACAAAAAAAAAACAAGTATTGTATTGAAAACAGACTTAGCATGACCAGCAGTAAACCTTTCTTCTCTTGTAACTCGCATTCATTGAAAATGTATGGAAACTCACATTTATTGAAAATGTATCAGGCCAGTGGCAGATTAAGTGTACCTTGGACTCCTGCCTGTTTTAAACCATGGATCCCCCCACACACACATTTTTAGCACTATGCATAAATGCATATATTCTTTGATTCACCTTCCTGATTGTTTTAAAATATATTTCATGTTTAATACAGCAAAATGTGTTAGAGTGTCTTTTAAATTTGTAGTTTTGTACATTTTCCAGTAAGTAGTAAAAAAGTACAAAGCGGTAATGACAAAAGTATTAATTTCAGAACATTTCAATCATAAAAAGCCACTCAAACTGCTATCGTTATAGTACACCAATATATATACTCAACAATTACATCCACTTTAGTGAATGTATATATATCACAGGTCTAATTGTGATAAAAAATGGTCACAGTAAAGTATTCCAATTTGCAAAGACAGAATAATGACTTTTTAACTTTATCAACTCTGCAGAGTCAGTCATTTTTATCCACAGACATTTCCCAACTCCAGCAATTATACCTACATTGTTGATTTCAACCTTTTCAGATGTCTGTATAAAAAAAAATACATAATAATGACCCTCACATGTTTCACATTTATTTCATACAAACACTCACAGTAGCCAAGGTATTCCAACTTAATTCATGTACACATATATACCATGTATCTGCATGCACACTAGCCCTGGAAAGCCAGATTAAAAACTTTTTAAAATGACCAGATGATAAGTGTATGGTACTTTCATTCACAAAGAGCTCCCCACCCCTAACAACAGTTACTTTGTACTGTGTATACCCCTTATTGTTATGAAGAAATAAATAACATGAAGTTTATTAATAGTTTGGGATGAATAGCATGAAATTACATAAAGATCACAAGCATCTGATCATAAGATCCAGCCAAGTGTGGCGCATCTTAAACAGAAGAACATTTATGAGAGCATAAGGAATATTAACCACCTGATAATGTGCACTAAGTCAATATGCACACTCTCTGCAAAAGTAAAAGTTATCTGAGCAATTTCACATTAAAAAGAACTATTACTAATGCAGAGGTTGCTACTGGCAAATAACTTAGCATTTCATTGCTTCATCAATAAATGCAGTACCTAGTGCTCTTGAAGAATAAATTGCCTAGGTTATGTTAAAAAGGGGTTTGTTGGTGATATCGCCATAACATTCCTGAACTAGATTAGCTATGCAATAAGGAATGGCTGGCAAACAATAATAACAGGTTCATAGTAATCGTGCAGTCCTGATGATCATTAAGGAGTCTAGCACAAATTCCCAGCTGATCCAAATGACTGTCTGGTTGAGTGGCTTGCTCAATATCACAAGTAGGTAAATGATGGTGGAAAGATTCAAACCATGCACCCTTGCCACAAGAAGCAACTCATGGACAAGTTGGAACTTTAGTCCTCTGAGCTAACTGCATAAGTTACAATTATTAACTAAATCTGATCTTGTAAAGAAGACTGTATCACAGTAATATGCAACAATGACTTCATAATGAATGACGAAGATTATTCACAAAACAATGCAGACAGTATGACCTGACAGACGCCATCCTCTTTGCAGTTGTTGGAGGCTGTAAGAAGGTACTACAAAAACATATTATTAAAATGCAACATGTTTACAGACAGCAACTTGTAAGTCAAAATGAAGGTACTTACGCTTGTTAAGGTATTTGGTTCTACTCTTAACTTCTAACTAAAAAATCATTGAGAATTGAAAGACATGATTGTTAATCATTTTATAATACAATGTGTAAAACACTGGTCAAGCAACAGGACACAGCAATTATGGGTGAGGTGGAGCTTTTTCTCTCTATCCTGATAGAGTTATAAGTGATGTCCTATGGGCTCTGAGCTGGGACTAGATCTTTTTGGGGTATGCATCTCAGACATAAAAGTGGGAAACAGGCTATGAGTAACCATATATGCTGATGAGTGCCTACCAAATGGGTGCATTTCCTGCAGTAGTAGCATGTTCATATTTAATGTCAGAAAATGAAGTAATATTGTCTACCTAGAGAAATAAAAGTGCAGGTACCGACACCCTTTCCTATATGGTGTGTGTGTGTGTGTGTGTGTGTGTGTGTGTGTGTGTGTGTGTGTGTGTGTGTGTGTGTGTGTGTATTTGTGTGTGTGTGTTTGTGTGTATGTGTGTGTCTCTAAATGTGTGGACTGCCTCACAGTGAAATTTAACACATGAAGATATAGTAGTGAAAATATGATGTAAATAATATACATACATGTATGACATATGTATGCATTTATCTCAAAGGGTAAAAAGGTCACATAGAGAAACCAAACTGCAATCTGTAAAATCATCATTCAAGATCTAGTAAAGCTAGAATCTTCACTGTGTAATACATTAAACTTCCTGTAGTGGAGGCCCATGAACATATGCAAATCACCCGTACGGACATAATGGTGTTTAAGCCCCCCCTGGTATTATGTAAAGTAATTCATTTAATTTCACACTTCACTGTGCACAAGGCAGAGGAACTTTACCCAAACAGACATAGACAAATATGAAAGATTGTCAATTTGCCTAGGGCACAGACTAGCCTATTCTATGATGCCCACAGATATGGAAGTTTTATCATTTCCTGTAGGACACATCTTTGGGATGGGAAAGAAAACCAGACTCCAACAAAAACCCACCATCCATAAGTATCAAGTTAGAAAATATAACTTTGATTGACTGCATTTTCTTCAAAATAATCTTCTTCGATTCCTTACATGTTTAGTAAAATATAATCCAATTGCACTTAGATTTCAAAAAAGAAATCCCACAATATTTTATTTTGCTATCCTCTCATCAACCTTTTTCTTTAAACTTAAAGTGTATTGGTCATGTTCTAAAGCAAGTGCTAAGTAAAAGCTTTTGGAGGTGGATATAATATCCTTACCATATACAATGGCTATAGTATAGTTTTTGGAGCAGAAAGTGTGTCTTTTTCATTTTATTTTGTAGGTAAAAATGGCCCCTGAACATCTTTCTCAGAGCTAAAAATTTCTGTCACGACATCATAAAAGACTAAACCCATGATGCCTTTCTAGCAAAATGAATGTATAAACTACTGTATTTCTAGCTAAATGAATGTATACACTACTGGATTGTCTATATTAAATGCATTACAAGTAGTTTCTTTCTTCTTAGAAAGGCAAGTCTTTAGTTCTTGCAGATGGAAACCTCACACTGAAATTTAATACATGGTGATGTAGAAGTGAAACTATGATATACATAAGATTCAGCTCCACTAAAAGGTAAATATTTTTATCACCAAATACGGGGTACTGCCATGGGTGCTTCATTCGCACCCATGTATGCCAATATTTGTATGGGTTTGGTAGAAAGAGGGTGTATTTGTAATAAATCTTTTTTTAAGAAATATGTAAAATTTTATTTTAGGTACATAGATAATTTAATTTTTTTATGTGAGGGTGGTAGTCATTTGGTATCAAATTTTGTAGAAGAAATTCAGTTAAATAGATTTTAAATATCCTTTGATGGTCTACAAGTTGGACATCAGGTTTCTTTTCTGGATATTAATTTATGTGGAACAGTAGGAAAATATATCAGTACAAGTATTCATAGAAATTTTGAAGTAATAAATGAGTTTTTAATGGGCACTAGTTGCCATCCAAAACATACTATTGAATCTTTGCCCTTTGGTGAATTTCTGAGAATCACTAGGCTTGGTAATGAAGAACAGGTGTTTATGAAAGAATTGTAACAAACAAAGACGATGTTTAAGAATAGAAAATTTAATGTTAAATTAATTGATAGATATTCAAAAAGTATTAAGCATTAGATATAATATTAGTCAAAAAGTAAATACTTTTAGAAGTAAAATTAGTAATGATATAATGTAGATAGTGTATTTGTAGTTTCCATATACAATGTTCTGAGTGATAGTATTAAACAACATATACTACACTTTTGGGAATTTCTTAAGAGTTTTGCTGAACTTGGTGGTTTAGTAAATAGAAGATTAATATTTTCATATAAGAGGGGGAGAAATATTAAAGACATGATAGTACATATGAGATTCCGGATACCTGAAATTAGATTAAATCAACACATTTATGTTAAAGGAATGAAGCCCTGTGGCAGATGTAGTGGATGTTCTTATATAGTAAATTCTTTCTTATATATTAATAACATTAATTTTATAGTTAATTGAGCCTATGACTGTAGGACAGAGGGGGGTATTTATGCTATTAAATGTAATTGTAATATGTTCTACAGTGGACAAACTAAAAGAATGTTTAAAATAAGATTGTTAGAACACTTGAGGAGCATTAGAATAAACAAGATGGAGAGCCCTTTGGCTCAGCATTTTAATTAATGTCACGGTGGAAATTCTGTGGGTTTAAAAGCTACTATTTTGGAACAAATTAAAATGGAAAATTGTGAGAAAGAAAGATATAAGCTTATGCTTTTAAGGAAGGAAACTGTTTTTATTTTAAAATATGGTACATTAATGCGTAAGGGCTTGAATACAGAATGTTGTTGGAAAAGTATTATATGAACTGATGTGTGTTACTTTAAACATTTTTATTAATTTTATTATTGTTTAATTGTTTAATTGCTTAATTGTTTATCAAATTGGAGCTGGCGTTATATATACTGTTTTTTAAATCTGGCATGTTATTCCTTGAAGGCTGATTGTGGCCGAGGCGCTAGAGAAATAAACTTGTTCCAGTGGCTTTTGTGGTTTTCGTTTTGTGGTGAAGCAACTGTGTGTTTTTCTGTTCCTATGTTGAATGTATACACTACTGGATTTTCTATGTTAAATGATTTACAAGTAGTTTATTTCTTCTTAGAAAGGTAAGTCTTTAGTTCTTGCAGATGGAAACATCACACTGAAATTTAATACATGGTAATGTAGAAGTGAAACTGTGGTATACATAAGATTCAGCTCCACTAAAAGGTAGGTATTTTTAATTGCCCATACTGCTTTGCAGTGGTATATAAATCTTTGTTTTAATACCTACCATGACATAGTGTGAGCATAGAGAAAAACTGAGTAAACAGTGAAACTACAAAGTCAAAAAGCATATTGTATGTTTTTTTAGCAAAATCAGTTGTAACTTTGTCATTAGCAGTATAATGAAAAAAAAATGCAAAATAAATGATACTTCTGAACATGACTTTTTTACTTGTAAAACTGCTCTTCAATTTTTTTTTATTGTTTGTTCAATGAATATTCTGAAGTAGCTACTATATTAGAAAGGTTTCTGTAAGGATCTTTCATACTCTAATTTTTGTTTATTAAGAATGTGGCGATGAAAAATATTATTGTACTATGTCAGGATAAGAAAACTGGTATAGAACATCAGTGTTTGAAAACTGGTTTGCACATCTTGATTTTTAAATAAATTCAAATTAAGCATAGTAGGTAACTGTAAAGCATTGCTTTCTGGGTATGCAAATCAGAGGTTATATCACATTCAAATTCCATACCAGCAGCTGGAAGATGGCAGTAATAAGAGGGAGGCTACACCCAAAGCCCACATACATGATGATGATGATGAAGAAATCACTGAAGTTTTGATTGTGTGGAGTTCAGGCACAGTTGACAGCAAAACTAGATGAACTAAAGTGAGAATTTTAAAAAAGTTGACATATTAATTTTTCTTTTTACTGTGAACTTTTTTCTGAACTAAGATATGCAAGTCCATATGGTTGGGTAGACATTTCTAAAATAAAAGAGTACCTTAAGGTTGTACTGCATCCCTTAGCATTTGATACATATCCCTGTAAGCTACTTTGCATGCAAAAGTAAGACATCAGCTTTTAAAAGCAGCGCAACCTGAAGGAAAAGAAACTGAAACCATGACAGTGAATACAGTATTTAATGGCATGAGTTATTAGTTGTGAAAGGTAGGGCAGTCGCGGTGGTGCAGCGGTTAGCATTGCCACCTCACAGCAAGAGGTTTGATCCTCGGCTGGGGTGCCTTCTGTGTGGAGTCTGCATGTCCTCCCTGTGGTCACATAGGTTTCCTCCTACATCCCAAAGATACTCAAGGTGGATTGGACACTCTAAATTAGCCCTAGGCGTGAGTGTGTGCATGTGTGTGCCTTCTGTGGAAGGTTGGGCACCGGGCTGGCAACTTGACATCGTAAAAACTCCACTGCCAATTATGAGTGGACAGGTGATCTGCTGAGGCAACCACTAACTGGGTAAAAGCCGAAAGAAGAAGGTATTAGTTGTGAAAGGTGACTATAATCAATGCTTTGCAGTTATCAATGAAAAGACAACAAGAGCTGCTCTGAAAATAAGCATTACACAGCTCATTATTGCTGTAATACTGCAAAAAATTATAACTTTTATTTGGGCAGTGCAGTTTGCATGCATAGATTTGGGTTTAGACTCTCTATAATCTGTCTAATTTTTATTACGTTGTGCAACTGAATGCCTTTTGTCACCACTATGAATACATTCAGATGTGTATTTGTTCCAGCTTTTATGCCCCATGTCTATGCACACGATTTGTTTAGCTTTATCTCACCTGTCTCATGCTGTAATGAACGTTGAATCTAATGCAACATTCAGCTATAACAGTGCACCCCTACAGCAGTCAAGGCTGGAGATGATTTCTTGGCATCCAACTTTTGATATCCTGTGAATTACCTTTCCATTTCCAAACCTTTCAAAACACGGACATCCAAGCAACATATAACCCATGTGGGCACTCTATAGCTAGGTCAGAAATAAGCCTTACCGGTTTGCATAAATTCAGTCATTAGTTCTGACCAAGCACTCCAGTATCCATTGCAACCAACCCCATCCAGTTTTGTTCGAATGCTGATTGAATATTTTGTTCGGGGCCTCAGGTTCAAAAGAATGCATTTATTCTTTCCATCGATGACATCAACCTTAACAAAACAGCAAAATAAAATGACAATAGGAAACATGATATTATTTTTGGGCAGCCAAAGAAATCCCTCCTACACATTTTTCCCACTCATCATTTGTTTTACATGACCATGGTTTTGCACAACCAGTGATAATCATAAAGATCATTCTGTATAACCATGAAGCTCACCAGTCATGACCTTTCTGTATGTGATGACTATCCTATACTATATATGTGTGGTTAAAAATGCTGACACATCAAAATGTTGACACTTAAATACTGACTCCAAAATACTGGCAGTTCATAATGTCATCACATCAAAATGCAGACACTCATAATACAGACAAAAAAAAAAACACTTAAGCTCACATTAAATTAATATCATAAACAGACAAACACACTGCTTCTGTGATTAATTTACACTTTTAATATAATCAAATAAAAAAATCAATAAACCATACAAATATGATATGATGTAGTTTATGGGAATAGTATTAGTGTTATGGAAATGGATTTTCTAAGTAAGGTGAAAGGATAAGGTTTGGGTCAGGGGCTTCACCTCACTCCAGTACCACCATGCAATTGTGTGCTAACTTTAACCATAACCCTGCACCTTATCTTAGAAAATTCCTTCCCATAACAGTGGTGCTACACAAGACAGGCTCAGACACATAAATATGCATCAATAAACATGTACAATACTAAACCTTTCCCCTTACCTAACCCACCAGTGCTCACACAAACACATTCTAATCTCTAATACCAACTCACTTACCCCATCTGCATTCTGAACTGTCAGCATTTTGGTAGTGCCCTTCTGAGTGTCTACGTTATGAATGACAACCATATATGAATATATCTGTCTTTCTCACTCTGTATACACACACACACACATATATATATATATATATATATATATATATATATATATATATATATAATGTGTGTGTGTGTGTGTGTGTGTGTGTCTGTGTGTGTGTGTGTGTGTGTGTGTGTGTGTGTGTGCATGTGTTTGTGTTCAGTGGACAAACCCACTAGGTGCAATTGCCAGTTTCCAAAGGGTTAGAAAGGAGCACTGCTTGATAAAGTGATTTGCTCAGAGTCACCTAATAGGCAATTTCTAGACTTGTGGAAATTAGACCATGGATTACAGGATCACTTCATTAATAACTCATAGCACGTTTGCCCCTCATGGAGAAGGGCAATATATAAATGTTTTGCTTGTCTCTGCGTTATTTGTACATTTAACATAAGTGCTAAAAATATCATGGGACTGTATGGCTTGTAAAGGTCTTCATGGATCAATAACCTAGTAAGTACCATATGAACCTATAGTCTCATCCAAATGTCCTAAATTGCCAAACAGAGTTAGTGTTAATGTTGTAATAGTTAGACACTGCAGAGACACGTAGTTATCGACTTAGATGTTTCATGTTGGTCTCAGTTCACTGAGATAATCTGTCTTCATTATGTGACAAGTACTGTTTATTACTTTGCTGACATTTTGAGTGGAAGTGTAGCTATAGTCTTTCTGTGTTTCATGTTCTAAGGACTAATACCCACAATAGTAGTCCTAGCATTCTTCTTTTCCCACACTGCTGGAGACTGGACAAGAAGGTTACAGGATCAGGTTACCTGCAGAATCAGCAAAACACAGCGTAAATTGCAGAGAGCTGTAACACACCTGTTTCCCCAAGTCATTCCTCTATTTATTTAGTCAGAATGCTTTAACTAAGATACAGCACAAATGTCCCTTTCCAGGGGTGAGCTAGGACCACTTTCTAGTTAAGTGATGGAGGTGGAAAGGATCCACCCCTGTGACCTTGATTACAAGAAGCAGCTCTTTAACAGCTCAGAGCTTTAATCCCATTTTATTTTGGCTCATTATTGCTTACCTAAACCTATTCCACTTAGTGATAGATCTTTGCTACGGTCTTGTGACCCCCCCCTCTACCTAATATTACATGGTCCCATTTCAGAGCTCCTGGACTGCAACCCCAAGCTTTTTCTGTTTCTTGCATTAGAAGTTGGATGGTTACAGTGGCATCTCAGGTCTAGCAGAAACAGATCAGCTTAATGAAGACTGACTGAACTGTGGCTTACAGCTTACATGTGATTTTACCAGCACAAGGCTTTATAAATAATCTTCTTATTTTATTTATTTATTAATTATATATTTATTAACCAGGTAGCCCACTGGTCACAAGCAGCCCTTATTATGGTTGTCCCAAGACCATTGTCTGGTTAAGTGACTTGCCTACAGTCACACAGTAGGAAATAACAGTGAAACAAGGCAAACCATATACCTTAGACTACAAAAAGCAGCTAGTTAACAGTTCAAAGCCTTAATCCTCTGTGCTAACTGCCAATAATTAAGCTGCACTTTGTCTTTTGTATGTTTTTCTCATCCATTCCTCCTCCCTATTCCTCTCTTTCTTTCTTCTTTCCGTCTCATTCTTTGCCTTTTTTGCCCTTTCCTTTGTTCTCTTTCCATGTTTATAGACCAGGTTTCAGGTCGTGTGACTGACTTTGACTCCGCAGAACACCCATTAGGTTGGTAGAAAACTCTGGTGAGCTCCTGCCTTCCCTTTTACAGTTCTGTTTTCCATTTCACTGAAAAAAGAAGCCTTTTGAGTTGCCAGGTGACTAGATGCCTGTGGTCACTTTCATTTATAGAAAGTACCTTTCTCCTTACCTTTCCTCTACCAGCTTTAAAAATTCACCATCACTGAATCTTCTACTGCCCTGCAACTTCTTGTTTCCTTCCTGCTTGTTAATTCCCCACTACCTGACATCTATAAAATGCAGATCCCTGTACTTAATTATGCTACTCTTCAGTTTATCCTCTATTCTTCTCCTCCGACTGTGCCATCTTTCATCCTACCATGACTCAATAATATTTCTCAACATCTCTCCAACTCTGTTCCAACCACCTATCCATACTTCCTCTTTGCATTCTCCATACAATGCACCAAACCTATTTAATATTGCCCCTCATCTTTATTCCAAATATAGACTGATTAACTGCACTTCAACTCAAGCCAAAACAAAAAGTGCAAGAATCATTTCCAAAGAATAGGTATGCATAATTCCCCAATATACTAAAATTCTTCTAGGAGGAGCTATACACCCTAATTTCGGCCCCACTTATCACAGTGAACATGATGATGATTCTCTCCTACAACCTTCTCTAACCAAATAACAGCCAATCCCCAAGCCTGGTGATCTAATTTTTGCTGCAATGTTAGAAGCATAAAAAAATAAAACTGATGAACTACATGCCTGGATTACGCAATATAAGTCTGATGTTCCCGCTGTAACAAAATCTGGCTTAAACCTAGCATAAATGACTCTAAAATTATACCTCCTGGCTATAATGTCATCCGTAATGACCATATAAAGAGAAAACGCGATAGAATTGCTTTAATATTTTCCAGCACCTACCACATTTCCCATTACAGCAAATCAATACCAAAATACAGTTCAACAGAGCTTCTTATTGCTTTCCTCAAAATAAACAAAGGTTCATAGGTTGGTACTAGGCTATCGGCCCTAGGGCCTATATAAGCCTAGCACAAACAATTCCCTGGCTATTTCTTCCCACACTGTTTACTTCCCTGTAAACAAATGTATATTTTTGTCCTTTATGTCCCTCCTGGTGATTATACAGCTATAATGGAAGATAGGCTACATTGGATAGCCATAACATTTCCACAGGAAAAATACTATTAGGTAATGTAAGTGCCAATTAGTTGGAGATAAACTCTAATTCCTCTACATCTAGCATTAACTTGTATGGTTTCATACAACTAATTAATAATCCCACACATTATAGGTTCATAGATTCATAGGTAGGTATTAGGCTATCGGCCCTGGAGCCTATACAAGCCCAGCCAAAAAAGTACCCTGGCTTATGCCACCCAAGAAAATTATTTTCCTGTGCCACTGTCAAGCAGAGCCAAAGTGGTGATCCCTGGGGTGAATTTCCTATTTCCCATCCAATCATCAAGATTTTTCTTGAAGAGTGCTAATGAGGAGCTTTGTTTGATATAGATAGGTAGTTTATTCCGGAGTATGGGAAGTCTCTTTGACAGCAATCTATCCCTCTGGCATGTTCTGTTTATTGTGGTGACAAGGTTTAGGTCCCTAGAGTGTGTAGCTCGGAGGGATTGGGATTTCTTTAAGTGGAGCATGTCCAACAGCTCTGGGTTTGACATAGCTTTGTATGTTAGGCAGAGATCACCTCCGAGTAGGCGATATGTGACGGAGTAAAGCTGAAGTTTTTTGAGACAGTCTGCGTAGGGCATCTGTTTGAGGCCGGTAATCCTCTTTGTGAGGTATTTCTGCGGCCTTTCCAGTTGTTGTAGATGTCTTGTTAGGTACATACCAAAAGGGGCATTGTACTCTATAATGGGTCTAATGAGTGATGAGTAGAGGGGAACAATGACCTATTTTTTTCTGGATGAAAAACCTTTTGTGATGAGGTGTGCCACGTAGAAGGATTTCCTGACTACTGTGGCGATGTGATTATCAAAGGAGAGACTACTATCCACCTGTGTCCCAAGGTCTCTTATCACACTTTTGGTGTTAAGTATACTACCGCCTATGTTGTAGTTCATGGGTACAGAGTTTTTACCAAAGGGGATGACAATGCACTTTTTGGCATTGAGCTTGAGGCCATGGCTTTGACACCAGTCATCTGTCTCAGTGAGGCCCTTTTGTAGGATGTCCACATCATTAGGAGTTTTGATTATGGCTCCTAGTTTGCAGTCATCTGCGAACTTCATTAGCCAAAGACCTTCTGTGTTAGCCTGTACTTCAGAGAAGCAGATACCAAACAGGAGAGGACCCAGGACTGAACCCTGTGGTACTCCACTTGTCACTGGTATGAAGTCGGATTTGGAGTCTGCTGCTTTCACAGTGTGGGTTCTGTCAGTGAGCCAGTTGGCAACCCATCTTGTGACATAGGGATTTATACCTAGTTTAGTGAGTTTATCTATAATTCCAGAGTGGGGGATGGTTTCGAAAGCCTTGGCAAGATCTAGATAGGCTGTGTGAACCACCTTATCCTTGTCTACGGCTTTGGTGACTGCTTCAAAGAAGTCTAGCAGGTTTAGGAGACATGATATGCTTTTACAAACCCGAACTGGGTGGGATCCAGAGTTTGGAGATTACCTATGTCTTTGTTTATAAGTTCTATGATGATACGTTCCATGGCCTTGCAGATCAGCCTCATCAGGCTAATGGGGCGGTAGTTCCCAGGGTCTGTGGTGGCTCCCACCTTCTGAAGTGGGGTAACCGTTGCTGTGTGCCATTCAGCAGGCACAAAGCCTGAGGTGAGGCTATGATTAAACATGGTACGTAGGTAGGGTGCCAGTTCGTTCTGTAGTTCATGTAGAACACAGCCTGGGATGTTGTCTGGTCCCATGGATACTGTGTTCTTGGCTTTGGAGAGTGTGGTTTTTACCTGTGCAGCCGTGATTACAGGAACTTTGCATTCTTCCAGTATAGAGATGGGCTCTTTAGGAGGTGAGAGGGGGGTAAAGTTAGCACTGAACCTATCTGCCAGGATGTTGGCAATATCAGTTGTGTCTGTATATTTAGTGCCATTGTGCTGTAACTCAGAGCAGATCTGAGTGTTGCCATTGAGATTCTTGACATAGCTATAGAATGCTTTGTGGTTGTCTTTAGAATCAGTGGCGATTTTGTTTTCATAACTAGCTTTGGAGGATTTTATCAGGGATCGCAGCTTCTTACTGAGGCTGACCAGGGAGCTCCTCCTTTCGTGGGATTTTAGCCTTTTTTGCAAGAGAGTCATTACAAAACATCAAATTCCCTATTAGACTGGATCGTAGTATCAGACCCTAATAAATACACCACCAAAGGTACAATGTCAGATTCTTGCAGTGATCATTTCCCAATCTATATGACCAGGCATCTCACACATCTAGTTAAACAGTATATTAATAAAACAACATGCAGTCTTTCCAAGTTTAACCCAGAAATGTGCATTACTACACTATCATCTATTAACTGGAACATCCTAAAAATCCTCCCATTAGATGATGCTGTAAATGAATTCAATACAACATTTCTAAATATCCTAAATAGCCTTGCACCTCCTAGAAGGAAGAGACCAAGAACAAATAATGCAATTTCACTATCCGAAAAAAGTAAAATGCTAATGTAGGATAGAGAAAAAGCATGGAAAGAATGTCAAAAACATAAAACACCACAATATCTTGAAAACTTCAGAATGCTTCGCAATCATACTTTGTCTTTTCAGCTTTTCCCAGTTATTGGTCGCCACAGCGGAACTCCGGTCCGCTAATGATTGGCAGTCGATTTTTTATGGTGCCAAGTTGCCAGCCCGACACCCAACCTTCAGCAAAGGCACTCCCATTCACGCATGTCTTTCAAATGCCACTCAACTGCAGGGAGGACATGCAGACTCCATACAGAAGGCACTCCAGCCGAGAATTGAACAGGAAAACCTCTTGCTGTGAGGCAACACTGCTACCGCTGCACCAAAAAGCAAAAAGACAAAAACTATATTATAATAACTTCTAGAATAATACTAAACACAGCCCTAACAAATTTTGGACATTTGTTAAAAAACCTTACATCCCGGGCAAAAATTTAACCCAAACCCCTCTCCCGATAACTCACCACTCAGTGACATTTAAATATAAATTAACAGAAACTGTACAGATTGATAAAATAAGCAGAAAACAATTGCAGACATGAATTCAGTAACTGATAAAACATATTGCTTATAAATATTTACGTTACAGCTATGTGAAAACAACTTGTATGAGAAGAAATGTGGAGGAGGGGGAAAGAGGTCATGAACATAAGACTAGATGAAAATAGCAATAGTTGGTGTGTCATAATCTGGAGAATGGGGATCTAGACTACGCAGATACAAGGTCAGAAACTGACAAAAAAATTATATTAATAGACATGTCATATCAGATAAAGTAAACATAACTAAAGAAAGGAAACAGAAAGTCAGAAGAAAAAGACAAATTAGAGTTCTTGTTCATTTTTACTATAGTACTTAACCTTTGTATTCCTATTACAGTATTATGATGTGGTATTTAGCTTTTATTTTGTGTATAGACAGGATGGTTTATACTGGTGAGCAGCATTCTATCATCACAGGTCTATCGGTTCTCACCATACATGTAGTCTGGGTGATTGTATAGAGCCTAGCCATGCAGCCAAGATACTAGGCTGGATTCACGAAGGCTTGCATGGAGTCTAAGAGTAGAGTAAGACTCCATGCAGCCAACATGTCCGCCGAGCGATCCAGGAACAGCCGGTAGGGGCGTGCAACAGAGCTCCTAAAATGAGTCTTACACGGACAGGGCTTAGATATGCAAATTACCTCAATTGCAAGTGAAAGCTATGCAAATGAGGTAAATTTGCAATCCAGGAAACCCGAACCAGTCCGAGTAAGAGTAGTGTTATTTGCAGAAATGTACTCCATTGACAACTGAGTACGGTTCTGCAAATAGCAAAACGGATCTGTGACAGCTCCAAAAAAAGGATGCATCCAGTTGAGGAAGCATGCCAATGGCCAAAAATATGGCCATTGGCAATGTTCACCCATGCACAATAAAAATAAAATACATTTTTTTTTATCCTGATCTCCGGTGTTTAAGCGTAGTGCAGCACCACGCAAACGCGCTGTGCTCTAAAAACCAGAAAACCAATAATTGAAATCCACAAATGTGAATTTTATTGTAATTCTTAATTTACAATGCAAGGGAATGGCAGGCAGAAGACAACATGGCTACCGAGTAGAGGTTGCTAAGGGGGAAGCTCAGTCTAAGAGATGTAACCAAGCATTAGCAGGCAATCCTATGGAAATGAGGGTTAGGATAGTGAATCCCAAGTTTACATAGCAAATGAGCCCAGTCAGTGGAGTGTAGAAGTAGAATAAGGGGAGTAACAGAGTAGAAGATAGGTGACATCAGGAGGGGGGTATGTATGAAAGAAGTGAAGCTCATTGGAGCAGAGTGGCATGTGTCTGCTGTCAGTTACACATCACTGGAAGAGGTGTGTCAACAGGTAGCCTAGCTAAAGGCAAGAAATTGAAGGTGTATGCCGTGGATAACACTAAAGTTTCTTGTTGAAGCGCCTGCAACGTGTATGCACGCGGGTGCACACCTGTACATCCGAGTAAGACTGTGTGCGCGCGTTTAAGCCGGAGTAAGCATGTCTAAGGCTGTTTAAAGTTGTGTAAGTGCGTTTACACCGGTGTGCACGCATTTTAGCAAGAATAAGCAAGTTTTAGTCCGTGTAAGCATGTGTGCGTGCATGTGAGCTGTTGTGCGCGTGTTTGCGCTTGTGTGCGCAGCGCTGCCCCCTGAGGAAACAGAAAGGGAAAGGAAGCACAACAAATAGTAGGAAGTTAACCAGGGAGTACTAGCAGAGCTAACAGGTGAAAACAATCAGAATCAGGCAATTACAGGCAGTACACTAGCCCAGCCCAGCTCAGCACTTAAAACTCTGAAAACAACATTCCAATATGCTTCTCTCAAGAGACACTGCAACACTGCAGTAAGCTAATAGAAGTGAAAACTGAAAAAGCTTTACTGAGACAAAGAAATGTTAGGGGCTGCCATTGCTTTTATAAGGTGACATATGCATCATGCTGAAGGTGTTGACAATGTGAATGCTGCTGGACAACCCACAGTGAGGAGACGGAGAAGAGTGTACAGGCCCAGGCTAACCTATCAGGGGCTATATGAGCTGGAGATAGTGGAGCACTACAGAGTGAACAGAGACCTCTTGCAGCAAATTGTTGAGCTGTGCAGGCCACGCCTCACACACAGAGGGGAACCCATCCCAGTGGAAACCAAGGTATGTGTTGGCCTAAGAATATTAGCAACAGGTACCTTCCAGAGACCAACTGGTGATATGATGGGGATATCACAGGCATTAGCATCCAGGGTACTGCACCAGTTACTGGATGCCATGTCAGCACATGTCGGTGATCATGTATATTTCCCCAATTCCCGTGAGGTATTGGCCAGCAATATGCATCTCTTCCAGCAAATAGCGGAATACCCTGAGGTAGTGGGTGCAATAGACTGCACACACATATGTATCAAAGCACCAGCAGATGAGTGGGGTAGGGTCTAATTCAACTGCAAGGGCTTCCCCTCCATCAACTGCCAGGTCATGTGTGATGCCCAGAGCATAATACTGAATCTGTGTGCTGGCTGCCCTGGAAGCTACCATGATTCCCATATCGACATCTGACACAGCTGTACCAGACATTTGCCAATGGGGACATCCCTCATGGTCACTTAGTGGGGGATGCTGGCTATGCACTGGAGCCGTGGCTGATGACACCCATCAGAAACGCACACACACCTGAACAGAAACGCCATAATGAGGCACACGCACAGACATGAAATGTAATTGAGCTTGTGTTTGGCCTGCTCAAATCACGGTTCCGGTGCCTGGACACATCTGGTGGAGCCTTGCAGTACTCACCAACAACATGTACCCAAATTGTCATGGTATGTGCTATGCTACGTAATATGACCCTGCGAAAACAGCTGCAGCAGGAGCAGCAAAGGCCCAGGCCAAACAGCCCCCCACCATTGCCAAGGCCATCACAGGCAGAGCATGACTCGGAGGAGGAACAACCTGAGCTTGCCCCAGTAGGCAGAAGGAGGCATGCCCAGTATGCTTTGGCCTTGGCAAAGAGGCAGCGCATAGCACATACACTGGCTCAGTAGGAACCCTGGAAATGATACCTCTCTCTGACTCGCACATATAGTAAAAGGGATGCCTAACTTGACACTACCTGTTTCCAAACATGTATAGGGAGCGCAGTATGTGCATCCGACATAGGCAGCCCTGCAGCACCACCTGAGGCATGATTGCCATGTGTTAAGCAATATAAAGCAGTGCTAAACAGCTTTCACCACCATTTAGTATATGTAAAGCAATTGCACACACTAACACTTGCACAGCTGTGGTCAATGCTGAGCAATATTGGGCAACGTTCAGCAATGTTGGTTAACGTTGAGCAATGTTGGACAAGCTTGGTCTACGTTGGGCATAGCTGAACAAAAGCCAACATGCTCATATTTGCTCTACTGGCCCTTAAGCAGTCTGGTCTGCTCAGTATGAAAATATAAAGCAGTGACAGGCCTCGAACCCAGGATACTGTGCACTACAGTCATAGTACTGAACCACTAAACCATGACAGTATTTCACTGGTCAGCCTGTATGAAGAAATGTTGCTAAGTCTATGCAATGTATCTCTTGGATACTCTGCAGGCACAGCATAATCCCTGTCGAGTTATGACACAAAGGTGAGCCTTGCAGTAAGAATAGAACCTGAATTTCAACACACATATAGTATAAATGTTAATATTGGTCATGTTCACACACATCAACAAATGTAGTGGACTTCAGACAGCAACACACTGAAAGGTCACACTGGGCATGCTCACACACTAATAAATGAGACAAATGTCAGGCAACAAAACACTGAAAGGACAGACTGGGCATGCTCACACACTTAGGCCCTGTCTGAGTACAGCAGTGGGCCACACATATCCGGCAGTTGCATGTGTTAACCCAGGAATCTCTCACTATTCACCAATCCACCTTGTGCACACAGTTATATGACAACAGACACATATATAATATATTGGAACCCTGCCATAATAAAATATGATCTGCAGATACTTAGGTTGCTCGTAGGATGTGGGAAAGCAAAGAAGATAAAAAACCTGCAATCAGTATCATCAATAAACAATGTGCATCCCGAACATTACCATAGGTGCATAGGTTGATACTAGGCTATCTGCCCTAAGGCATTTATAAGCCTAGCCAGAGTGTGTTTGGCTTTTGCAGCCCTGTTAGATTAGTAGACTGTGCCTGTGAATAGTAAGTCACACAAGATAGGCCTTTTACATTTAGTTTATTATGCCTCTGTCTAGCAGGGACCCAGAAGAGATCCCAGGGGTAAACATACGATCACCCATCTACTCGTCAAGATGTCTCCTGTAGGGGGTCAGTGGGGGGCTCTGCCTATTCGGGACTGGGATCCCATTCCAGAGTGAGGGGAGCCTTTGGGATATGAATGTGTCCCTCCAGCATGTCCTATTAATATCTGTGCTGAGGTGTAAGTCCATGGAGCGTGTAGCTCTAAGGGATCCGGATATCCTGAGGTGGAGCATGTCCATTAATACTGTGTTGGACATGGCTGTAAACAACAAGCATAGATCGCATCCGAGTAGGCGGTAAGGGACTGAGTAGAGCTGGAGTTACTTTAGCTGAACTGCACAGGGCATCTGTGTGAGTCCCCAGATCCACTTGGTGAGGTACTTTTGTGGCCATTACAGTTGCTGCAGGTGTCGGGTAAGGTATATCACAAATGGGGCATTGTATCCAATCATGGGCCTGATGAGTATAAGGGCACAATGATTTTACTTGATCTAGATGTGAAACCTTTTGGGATAAGGTGGACTATATAGAAGGACTGTCTAACCACTTTGGCAATGTGATTGTCAAAGTGTCAAAGGCAAGATTACTAACTACTCGTGTCCCCAAATCCCTAACAACTTCTACCGTACTTAATGTATTAACACCTATGTGGTAATGTGTGGGCACTTTGTTATTCCCAAAGGGGATGACTATGCATTTAATGGCATTTAGCTGTAGGCCATGGCTCTGGCACCAGTTATCCATTTCTGTGAGACACTTTTGGAGGATGCTTGTGCCAGCTGGAGAGTCAAATATGGCACCCAGTTTGCAGTCATCTGCGAACATGGTCTGCCATATTCCTCCTGTGTTAGCCTGTACGTCAGAGAAATATATACAGAACAAGAGAAGTCCCAGGACTGAGCCTTGTGGGATGCCACATGTAACTGGTGTAGAGTCAGACATGGCACCAGCAATACTTACCATGTGGGTGCTATCCCTGATCCAGTTAGCAATCCATCTTGTGACATATGTGTTGATATCTAAGCTGGTGAGCTTATGTATGATGCCCGAGTGGGGTATTGTTTTGAAGGTTTTTGCGAGATCCAGGTCGGCTGTGTGGACTACCTTCCCTACATCTATGGACCTGGTAACTGTTTAAAGAAGTCGACCATGTTCATGAGGCAAGATCTGCCCACAACAAAGCCGAATTGCGTAGGATCCAGTGTCTGTAGGTTCCCGATGTCTGTGTGTATGAGTTCCATGATGATACGCTCCATAGCTTTGCAGACCAGGCTAAATAGGCTTATAGGGCGATAGTGTCCAGGGTCTGTTGTGGCACCACCTTTGTGGAGTGGGACCACTGTTGCTGTACGCCATTCCTTGGGTACATATCCTGTAGTAAGTCTGATATTGAACAGTGACTTCATGTGAGGGTTACATTCGTCATGAAGCTTGTGTAAGATGCAGGCCGGGACACCGTCCAGTCCCATTGATGCTGTGTTGTCTGCTTGGGCAGCACTCACCTGATCATCTGTGATGTCAGGGAGGCTACACTCTGTTGGGATGGACATCTGCTCATTAGGGGGGGTGGGGGGTGACATTTGCACTGAAACTGTTTGCCAGGATGTTGGCAATGTCTGTGGGTTCAGTGTATGTATTGTCATTTTGCAGTAACTCACAACATATCTGGGAGTTGGCACCCAGGTTCATGACATAACTAAAGAAGGCCTTGTGATTGTCCTTAATGTCTGGTGCAATTTACCTTTTGAAGTGGGTCTTAGATGAATTCATGAGTGAACGTAGCTTCTTGCTAGTACTGATCAGAGATGCCTTCCCTTTTTGGGATTGTGCTCTATCATGTAGGAGCTCCCTCCTTTTGTTGTATAACTTATTTATGGCCAGAGTCCACCAGACAGGTCCCCTGCCTTTGGAGGAGTGAGTCTTGTTTTTATTTGGGATAGCACGATCCATGCATTTCAGTAGGTGTCAATAGAATGTGTTTGTAAAGGATTCAGCGGTCTGAGCCGTATTCACCTCTGTCCCAGGGTCTTTGAAGGATACCACCTCGGTTTTGAGAAGTGTGACATTTGCTTTTGGTAAGTTCTTCACCGAGAGAACCTAGGATGTGGGTGGGGATGGGATATGGATATCCAGTGAGATAAATGTATGGTCTGACCTTACCAATGAGGGGCATACCTCTGGTGTGGAACATGGAGTCCCCATGTTGGTGATGATCAGGTCTAATATGTTTTCCCCTCTTGTGGGTGTGGTGAGCAGTTGTGACATAACATTTGGGTTTAGAAATCCTAGCAACCATTGGGCAAGGGTGTTGGGGCTTGAGTAGTATTCCCAGTCAATGATTCGGTAGTTGAAGTCACCCCATATAATGGTGTCTGTAGAGACTGTCATATTCTCCGGTGTTCCCAGGAAAACTGAGTAGGGTTCCAGAGTTTGGGAGGGTGGTCTGTAGTAGGCTACAAACAGAAAGGCAGTTTTTCCCACTGTTAGTTGCACATGTATGGTCTCTGATGCTTCCTGCAGTGCTACTAACCTGGAGGTGTTTGTATCTGTGATGTATACGGATACTCCCCCTAAATTTGTTGGTCAGTCCGAGTCTTGTGGCCGAAAAGCATGGCATGAAGTATAATCTGGTAGTGCAGGTGTGCTTTTGGAAGCCTGAACCAGGTGTCTGCTACTGCACAGATATCGATATTCCCCTTACTGAGGAGAGTCTTGAGTGCATGCATTCTGAGGTCTAGACATCTGGTGTTGAGCAGCATTACCCGTAGTGTCTTTTACCTTGTATTGTCTATGGAGGTGGGTTTGTCTTTTGAGCCTTGCCCATGAAAGGCACTGTGGGGGTGGCAACAGCCTTAGCCAGTATCCGAATGTCCAGGGGTGACAGGTGCAAGCTGTCCAAAGCGAAGCTACATGGCATGTCGAGCATGTCATCCCAGGCTGACAGACACTGGATCCCATTTGAATGACACCAATATGTTAGCCAACTGTTACAATTGATCAGCTTGTCTGTATACTGTGTCATCATTCTTGGTGAGGGTAAGATGCTACACAAGGTCAGGGTCATACTGGCCTGGGTTACATGATCAGAGAGCTCCTCTATGTCTCTTGTCATGTAGTCCAGGGAGGAACGTCTGAGGTCATTCACACCAGCATGGACAATGATGGAGCCATATTTGTACTTGCTCTGGACTGACCTGAGTGCATGTGTAATGTGGCGGAACCTGCCACCCGACATACAACTCAAAGTGTCTTTCTCCGTGTTCAGCCTGGTGAGTGTGACGTCAGTGTGTCTGACAATAGAGTCACCTATTACAAGTGTAGTAGGTGTGTTGTCTAGCCCTAAGGGCAGTGACTGTGTGACACACTGACTTTGTGAACCATGTGATATGTGGGTATTGTTGTGGGGTAGCAGTTGTTTGGGTGTTTGCTTAGGAGGTGTCTGCTGCTTAGACAGATATTATTTAGAGACTCTGAGTATGTATTTGTGTGGTACTGTATTTTGTTTGCTGTCGCTATAGGTCTATGTGAGACTGGATTTGTGGTGTGTGTGGTTTCCTTCACCACCTGATAGACTGTGCCGGTCATGGGTCGAGAGTGCTCAACCTCCTGTTTGTCTATATAGTTGCATCTCTCACATATATCTGAGTTTGTTGGGAGGAGGTGAGGGTTGTCTGTGTACATAAGGCAGTTGTAGCATTGCCTCAAAAGTCCCATATTCACCAGCTGGACTGGAGAGCACACACAAAACCAACCTTTGCACATGCCAGGATATTATGATGACATACTCTCTGTTGACTGATCAAAAGGGATCAGTAGGGTAAGTGTGTAAAAGAGTATAACAGGGGTTTAGTGCTCAGGTTTGTTGGTGTTTTGGAAAGATTATCTGCGAAGGAGTCCAGACAGAACCATGACACTTCCTTCAGCTATGTCATACACAGCAATGTACACTCATATATGTCCTGAGTCAGGGCCAACTGTACCTGACTGACAGTGCCACCATCCTGTCAGACAGGCCCATACATACATACCCACCTCCCACTGACAAATGTCCCTATCATCATACCAAGAGATATCACATGTAGAATGGGTAAACAGCTCCTTCCAAAGCCGAAAACATGGCATCAGTTGGATTACATTGTTTCCCTATATGTGTCATAAGTGAACTACAGAACAAACAGACCCTGCACCTGAACAGTCTGTTGAGCCTCACCCTCTCTACAGGATCTGAAACTGTTGAATATGTTACAGCAACATATGGCACACCCCACAAGTGTTGGTGCACAACAGACCATGGGAACTATAGTCCTATAAGTCTATGATGTCTGATCTGCAGGGCCATTGAGTCCATCATGACTGAAGTCATAAACAGAGCTATTGGAAGCCGACAAACACACAGCCCTACCAACTGTGGTATGATCATGGGCAGATCATGGTTCCCAAACCTGGTAGTCTGTTTGCAAGGCAGCCACATCACTGAAGGGAGCTACACACGTCCCACATAGACTCTGAATAGCCCTTTATCAACATCACAGACACATGTTGTATCCACAAAATCAACAACCTGTGCATAAATCTGTATTGTCATATGAAGGAATGGCAATTTGTCCACAAAGAGATCACACAAGCTAAGAATTGTGGAGTCCTGTTCAAGCTGTTAACACCTGCTGACCCACATGGTTCATTCCTGGGATTGCATAAAACAAAGTGCGCACACATTACCATGTCCAGTCTGATGATGTCAGCATCCTACAAATATAGCAGGAGAAAAGAAAGCACCCAGTAAAGCATATAGTGTGTTGCGTTAATGCGTATCACTGTAGTATCATAACATAGTTAGGTAGGGGGTTGAATCCTGCAATTGCTCAGTGTGTGTGTCGGGGTGGTGTATGTGTGTGTGATTCCCTTTGAGAAGAGTGGCCTTTTTGGAGATTGGGAATACACATTAAAAGAGGTAAATTCCTCCTTGGCAAGTCTGATGATGTCAGTATCCCACACATACAACAGTGGACATTAAATCACCCAGTAAAGCATATAGCGCAGTGTGCTAATGCGTACCACTCTAGAATCATAAAATAGTTAGGTAGGGGTTTGAACCCTGCAATTGCTGGGGGCGTGTGTGTGTGTGTGTGTGTGTGTGTGTGTGTGTGCGCGCTTTCCTTTGAGAGGAGTGCCCTTTTTGGAGACTGGGAAAACAATTCAAAGAGGTAATCTCCTCTTTGGCAAGTCTGATGATGTCAGTATCCCAAAAATACAGCAGTGGAAATAAAAACTTCCAGTAAAGCATATAGCGCGTCATGTTAATGCAGATCTTTCTAGTATCATAACATAGGTAGGGGGTTGAATCCTGCAATTGTTGAGTGTGTGTGACACTGTTGGTCAATGTGCTGTGAGTTTTGCTTTTACAACTGTATGACATATCAGTAAAGCAACAGTATGTGCATTGCACACTTCAGGTATCTGTGTGGCAAATACATATATGTACATGTGACCTCAATTGTTATCTGTGTGGCAAATACATATATGTACGTGTGACCTCAATTAGTTCATAGGTGTGAAGCCTGCTTTCTACACGAATACATCTGTTACCATTGACAGTCTGTGCTGCTGCTTCTCAGACCTTAGGTCACATATGTATGTATGTGGCAAGGCCAGCCACTGTAGTGATCTGTGGCCTAGGTCATCTGTGTCACACACACCCATGACAGTTTCTATAGAACAGTGTGAGTGAGGGTTCATGCCTGGGGTATATGTCAGACATGTTCAAACACAACGCAGTCTGTCAATAATGGCAATTCATTACAGGTGTACAACACCTCCGTGGATATGCATACAGACCCCTTCATGCTTATGTGACGCACTGAGGGACATCAGCTTACCTTTGGAAATGTGACTACCAAAGGATAGATGACATAACATGTGGCTGTATGTACACATCGGTACCCCTGCTACATGTTGTGGGCTACTAACAATGTGGTACTGTCAGGATACTATGTATAGTAAATGTGGATTACTATGCTATAGCTGGCTTATAGCTTTACAGCATGGGTTGGTCAACAGGTATCTATCTGTATGATACCCTTGTGGAGGATAAGTGTCTCATCTGGAGAATGCATTGTAGGCCACTGTATGTATTACCAGATCTGGACAGACATATCCCTAGTGTGTTTGCTTGTACCTAGGATGGCTACATGCCAAACAGGAGTGGTCCCAGGAATGGTTGGTGGACCATACCACTGGTTACTGGTATAGTATAGTACCGGAAGGACTCAAATGCTACTGTGTATCCTACATCTGTGTGTCAGTTGTCAAGACATCATCTAACGATTGGGTAAAATCAGGCTGTTGAGGTTATGTATACTACCAGATTGCAAAACAATGACCAATATAAACAGTATCACCCACAGCATAGTGTCAAACCATGTCAGGCACACATGTGTACCCAAGTTGTAACATATGTGTAGTAAAATGCATACTGGCCACCAATAGGAAATATGAAGTGTTAACACTGTGTAATACAGGGCATTTCACCCTTCCCATATGTCCACTATGCACATACATGCAGACGGTGCACCTCCACCATGTTCACAAATGTACACCTGCAAATCTGTACTGCACACATCACACACATACCATCCACTCACCAACACATGCTGCCAGTACCACACATATCAGCCAAGTGGCACATGGGCGGACAATACAGTCTTGGAATTAACACTGGTGTAAACAATACTACATTGATAATCATAGCTTTAATGCATCATGCCTTCTCAGATATACCTACAAGGATATCAGTACACTTTGCTGTTGGCAACATGCTAACATTGCTACACTGCTATTAGGTTACCCTGTGCATCAGCACCATGTAAGCCTGTTCCTGCATCATTGTCACAGATGACAGGAGGTGGCACAGTTTCATCATATGCACAGGGTGTGTTATTGCTTTGCCAGCGCCCAACAATGACCCATCCAATCGACATGTATGTGTATGTGTGTGAGGGACAACAGTACAGTATGGGGCAATGTTGGTGTAATGTGTGTGTGTATGTGTTAGCCCTAGGTGTGTGGTTTATGTGTGTGTGTCTGCATGCACACGGTTCCACCTTGTGGCTGCCAAATACGGGAGGTTGTGGGACAGCCACAGACTTTACCTGCCAGGCTGCACAGATCACTCTCTCCAGCCATGGACACAGTACCTGTGCCTGCCAGGGGTGCCACGGACAGTATCGTGTACCAATCCAGACTGGGTACTATCGTCAGAGGCAGAGGGATGTCGACTGCACCCATGTCCCTGCTGGGACTGGCCAGAGCCACATGCATGTGGTTGTCTAGGATGGTCTATTGACAGCCCAGCCCCAACATTTCTGGGGCTGGTACTGCCACTACTGGAGCGGCTGGGACTTGTGTGTCATCCGCAACGAGTGCCAGCTGATGATGTTGCTGGTATACATCCACGTCAACATCTCAGCCGTCCTGCACTGTCCTGGCACATGGACATTACATTGCGGAGGACATGTAGTGTCTCCACCCAACGTCTATCAATGACCTCAGTGTAATTACGGATGGCACCGGCAAGGTCACGGTTACTGTCATTGATAGTGGTGTTGTGAGCCCTCTGTGCCCTTAGTCCCTGCCTGGTGTACCGTTCCATACGTGCCTGTGCCTGGTTACAGCCTGGAACATAGCTGAGGTTGTGACACCTGTGGGGGCACGTCTGCCAGGGGCATTATGACCAGCAGTGCTCCCACGAGAATCCCTGGACATATGCCTATGTGGTACCATTCCAGGTGTCTGGGTATGGCTGCTGTGTGGGGTTGCATGTGCCATATATACCACACTATACTGGTCGATGCTTACTGTATGCTGTTCCTCCGCTAAGGTCATTGGTGTTGGGGGATGTATCGGCAGTATGAATCTGCGAATAGATGGGGTGAACAACTGTGTACTGTTGACTGGTGGACCAACGACAGACCCTGACAAACCTGCCTGTGCCACTACACATGTGTCGTCATGTCCACTATTTGTGGCAGTGACTTCAGGTTCCCTGCTGCACTCATCCAACAATACCTCAGCACCTGTGAGAGGAAGACAGGAAACACACTTCACAATCTGTACAGGATGTTAGCACACATGAACACATGTACACATGAACACATGTACACATGTACACATGTACACATGCACACATGTACACATGCACACATGCACACATGTACGCATGAACACATTCACATATGCACCCATGCACACATGAACACATGAACGCATGAACACATGCACACATGCACACATGAACACATGCACACTTGCACACATGAACACATGCACACATGCACATATGCACACATGCGCACATGAACAATGAACACATGCACACATGAACACATGCACACAAATACACTACTCAGTCAAGTTGACACAAACACACACACCAACAGCAATACGGAACATATTCATTAGTGGTTGATAGTGGAGTACAGTATCACAAGCCAAAGAGTCCTATTACATGTGTCAGCATGCAGGATGTGTGTTGCTCAACAGCATGCAGTGCAAGTGTGGAGAGTCCTTGTTGATAACAGTATACATGTTGTTGATGCATGTGTGTTGTTCAATGATTGGCCTCACCTTGGAACACAATGTGTACATGGACACGACATTGCTGTGCAAGTCTGAAACACTTTCCAATGTCCTGTGCACCATCATTCATAGGTATACATGCCATGGCCAGATGCACACAACTGTCAGGCGTATAGCAATGAATGCTATGTGTAGTACTGTAGTTACTGTAACTGGATGTAGTGTAGTACCATGAGCCATCATCAGGCAGCATCATGTGGTCACTCAAGGCCACTAATGTATGTCATACTGGCAACTATCTTGCTGTACCTGACCTGCACCACTTTGGCTACATTAACCATTTCACAGCCAGTTGTTACATGGGTATGTAAGGTGTTCAATAGGGAGCATTGCCTAACATGAATGTGTTGTGTGTTGAAGCATGTCACACCACCCCATGATAGGCCCCTACCCCTCAGGTATAGCATGTGTGCTGTGTTGATGACATTTGGGATACTGGAGTATGACCTTGCAGCAGGTGTCTACATACACCATGCGTATCATATTAACACTTACTGCATATGACAAAGTGGTGCATGTTGCGTGCATGTGTATTGACTCTGCCTATACAATGTCCACTACAGTGTACCTCAATTGGTTGGGATGCTCTGTGTATTGCATGTGTTTGAGGTGGATACTCATGTTACTTGGATGTGCATAGTCCCACAGAGAACATGCAGAGCATGCATTATGTGTAGGTGTTTTACATGTGTATATGGCCTACAAGTCTCCAATGACATGCACATGTTATATGCTATATTAAATGTAAAACACTCACCAGCATGAGTGTGCTGTCTTGCTATCACACCAGAGGGACCTACAAGGATATGAGACAGTTTGTCAGTGTCAACAACTATGACATTGCTGCTGTGTGTTTGCAGTTTTACAGTAGTACAAGAGGTGACAGTCACAGGCATACATATTATGTTCCAAATTATCAGTATTGCATGACACCAGGCTCCACAGCTTCTGAATACACAGTACACATCTGATAAATGCATGTTCTAACAATTGATCTAACAGTAGTCTGCAGATATGCCATGTTACCTGCACACTCTGTATCTACATGCTGGGTGACTCCGGCCTCCATGATGACACATGTCTGTTGTACTGGTTGGCCAGGAGCCACCACGCTGAGGAGCAGCTCTTCCACTCTGCTGAGGGGGGATGTGTTGATGCACCACCACCTGTGGCAAGCTGTTGTCTGTGGACATCGGAGGCATACTGCCGGACATGTCTGATTAAATCACTGCAGTGATGGCGTACCTGCTCATAAGTCCAGTTATGCATGCCTACATCATTCACCCAACAGACAACATCCTGCCACAGTGCAGTGCACCTATGCTGGTCCTGGCTGGATCTGGAGAACAGCAGGTTGTAATGATGTATCAGGGCATCAAAGATGACCTCCTCCTCCTCAGGGGAATAGGCAGGTTTCCTGTTGTGAGACATATTCCTGGAAGACAATAAAACAGTAATTGTGAGCAAGTCATGTGGCACACTTAACATGCTAAAGTACAGACATCAATGAAATGCCATATATAGCAACCTATTGGCTGTCAGTAGATACACACGTTTAATACCACATAGGACTGCTCAGCCACAACTGCCTGACAGTGCCTGGCACATACTATATACCAAACCATGTTTTGCACAGCAACAAAGTGAAACCAGTATGTAAGACTATACAACAGTACATGGCACACTGTATGTGACACAATGCACCACCTAGCCACAGGGGGTGTATATGAAGCTAATGCATACAGCCATTTGTCATCCATTGAAATGAATGTAAAGTACAGTTACAGTACTACCAGTACACCACGCTACTTGTTGATAGCAAACCCCTTAGTAACAAATGTGCACATTCATCACTATAGGTGGCATACTGCTGTACTACACTATACATGTTGCTAGATATGCACATATATCCTATAACACACATACCACCAAGGCCATGTTACAGGCATACCCACACACACATCAGACATACCTACAAGATACAAAGGTATGGCAACTCAGATTAGTTTTACCTGTGTAACATACAGTACTGTGTGTCAGCACCTACAACACCTCATGCCTGAGGTATGTAATGTGTGAGGACTACAGGTAACAAACAAAACACTGTTTCCAAGCAATGTGGATATAAATCATACTGTGCTGTTTAGGCCTACAGCTTCAGGTAGTACTACAGTTCATACGGGATTTGTATTCACTAGTGTTAACAATCAATAAGCATACATGTACTGCTTAAGCCTACAAAGGCACACTCCAGTCAACACCATGGGACTACGTCACACCGTATGCCTTACTGCTTTTCCTGCCTAGCAATAGCATGCGTATCTTTTGCTGGGATTACAGCTACGACACTACATACCATGATATACACAGTTTCCCACTAGGCTATCACACATATACACAACTTTGACACATTCGCCTACACATTCACCATCACACCCAGTCAACATCACATAGCAAGTAATGCAACAAGTACATGCGTGTGTGTATTGGGTCCTAGGCAGCTAATAGGCTATTATCCGTAGGGCCTATGGAAGCCTAGCCATATGGTACCCTACCCTTCAACACCCATGTAATGTAGGTTTATGTGCCCCTGTCATGCAGAGCCACAGAGGTGATTCCCAGGTTGTGTTTCCTATCTCACATCCACTCATCATGATTATTCATGACAACTGCTAATGAGGACCTTCATTTGCTATTGATAGCTGGTTAGTTCCAGAGTATGTTAAGTGTCTGAGATGATAATGTACCACTCCAGCATGTTCTGCTTTTTGACGTTACAGGGTTTAGATCAGTACAGTGTGTAGCTTGTATGGAGTTTAATGTGTTTATATGGAGCATGTCCAACACCTGTGGGTTTGGCATAGCTTTGTATGTTAGGCAGAGGTTGCCTCTGGGTAGGCGGAATGCGACACAGTGTAGCTGTGGTTTTGTAAGACAGTCTGCATAGGGCATCTGTTTGAGTCTGGTAATACTCTTTGTGAGGTATGTGTCTGGTGTCTACAGTCACTGTGGATGTCTTCTGAGGTACATACCAACAGGGCCAATGTACTCTATGATGGGTGTTATGACTGATGAGTACAGTGGAACACTGACCTCTTTTTCCATGGATGACACACCTTTTCTGATAACATGTGGACCGTACTCAGTTTACATGACTAGTGTGGCACTGTGATTATCAATAGGGACACTACTATCCACCTGTGCCCCGTAGTCTCTTATCACACTTTCGGTGTTGAGTAGACTACCACCTATGTGGTAGTTCATGGGTACAGGGTTTTTAACAAAAGGAATGGCAATATGTTTACAACATTGAGCTTGAGCGTACATATGAACATCCATTGGTGTACATATAGATATACATATAGGCACATATACAGTCCACCTTTCATGGTGGGAATATCAATTATGCAAAGGTTGAGAGGGATGCAGTTATGCAGTCTTATGCAGAATGCATGGAAGGTATTCTCAGCCCATGTACCTTTAGCAGGACCCCCTATCTGGAAGACTAAAAACCTAACAAATCATACCCACGGCGTTTAAACACCACATGTCATATGCCAGCACTGTATGTTGTCTTGTTTGCCACACAATACAACCTACATATAAATATGCACATAACAACCTGCACCAACATATAAATGTCCACCCTTCACAAACAGTTGCAGTATGTCCCTTGATCTATGCACATGTTCAGATGCTAATTTATAAGACACATAAATATCTCTCCATATGTGTGTGCCATACACACACAGGGTCCACACTGTTGTAAGTCCGTACACCTCATGGATGACCTGTTGGGTCTTGCTACAACATGGACAGTTGTCACATGTGTGCATACAGTAATAGTACAGGGAGTATATATAGCTGCAAATGCTAACATTACTATACTAGCCTGGTACAGCAGTTGCCAATGCTAAGCTACACATTATGTGACTATCATGCATGTTTTACTCTGTCACATCCAAGTTTATATAGGTATTTGCACTACTCCTCCAAACTGCCGTTATACGCAGTACTGTACAGACCATAAGTAGCATGTTCAGATGTTCGACATATAATGCTGAGATACATATGTCACAGTTATGTCCCACTGCACACAGCTACACACTAATTTGTCCATGGCAGTAGTTATGCATGGCATCACTGCATACATACCTACCGCTGCCACATATGCATGTTTCAGAGTATGTACAGTACTATTCATAAACATCTACTACTTGCCGGTAACTACAAATCTGTTACATACCTGTTACTCACTTTCAGGTCCATCTGTTTATGCTTTGACAATTTTTTTTTTATTTATTAAGTAAAGTTTTTTACTTAGTTGTTATTATTGGTTATTAATTAAGTTTTTTTTTTAATTAATATATTTAGGTTATAATTAAGTAAATATATTTTTTACTTAAGTAAAGATTTTTTTAAGTAATAATGTTTGTCGCTACTCTCCAGGGGTTCTAGAGTTGCTGACAAGTGCAATGTAATGATTGCATGTGGGGATAGCAAGTACAGTCTGCTTTTATAGGTATCTGTGCATGTGTATGTGCATGTGATGCCCTCTGCACCAATTGGTGCCCAGCATTTGGTAAATGCATACAGCCTGCTGTGTGGTAATTGCAGTACTCACTGTCATAGCAACCTAATGCTGTAAATTGCTAAGGTATGTAGGCGTAGCCCTTTCAGATTTCCAGAGTGGGGCCCATGCTTGTTTGCTGTGGACACTGCTGTGTAAGTCAGAAGGTTGGTATACTTCTTATATCTGTAGCTAGAGGTGTAGACAGTGATGTACATGTTGTACTCCGACCTGACTGTTGCCACTTGCAGTACAGAGCTATCAGTGTAGAGTTTAACTCACCCCTACAAATGCTTGCACAACATTTATGTGACTATGTAGTTTATTTTCTACTCATATAATTAACTGCCATACAAACATAGTTATTGAGAGGTATTCTTTTGGCACATGAACTGTTTGTGAACTGTTATACTGTGAATATTAATGTACTCACTTCTGCAGGGTTTGTGGTTTGATTGTTGGCATTAGCACAGGGTTCACAGGACAACTGGACAATTCCAGTATGGTGTATGCCTACCTACATCCTTGGTAGACCCTAAACACACAAGTGTATTTAAAGTGTAGGGGGGGTTGCTGACATACAGAGAGCATTATGTATTATTGTGTGAATGTTATCTTACTGGATTTAAAGGATTGGTGTGTACCTGTTAGTTTATCAAGGCAGGTGGTCTGTCTGCATAGTTCCCAACTGTGAACCTATCCAGATAGTAGTCAAATTTTACACTGTTATTCTTTGTCTGTGCAACCCACAGGTGTTTTCATCACTAGTACAATGGCATTGTTACAGTCCGTTGCTATCAGTACATGGCTACATCCTTTGGTATTTCTGTGTTGTACTCCTACATAAGGGTATGCTTGTGGAAGTCCTACCAAAGCTATTTGCAGAGTGTGTAACAGCAGGATAGCTGCTATGCCTGTGTGTTTGTGCCTCTGCCAGGCCTATGAAACACTCAGATACACCTTTGCATGGAGTCAGGGATAGGTAGTGAAAAGTGAAGTACACCTTACACATAATAGAGACAGTAAGTGTAGACTTGTGTGAAGCCATGCATATGGATTAGTACTCCTTTTATGAAGTACAAGCAGTGTCTACTGTTATTATTGTCAGTATTCATTGTGTAATACCCCACCTTTCTGACTGACATCAGTACTTTTCAGAGGGATTCAGAGGGACACAGCTTGAATATGTTTCACAATCAGGGACATCCCTGTAAAGTAGTCACAGTTAGGTAGTATGGCCTCTGCCCTAATCAGATTTGCCACTCTTTGTTCTGCTATGATACTGTGTGGGGGTTGTAAAGTGCCTCTGTAACATTATTTGCTGCTAGAATGGCTGCTTCTCATATCACACTCATGTAATGCATTCCACAACAATTGCTGGTAAAGATCCACAGAACAAGCTTTGTGTCATGGCCTTCCTATTTTTCCTTTACATTCAGTCATTGTAATGCATGATATATTTATTTGAGCACCAGGTTATTGTATATCTGCTGTGGCTTAGTGGTAATTCATGCAGTCTATAGTGTCAATGGTCTGGGGTTCGAGACTGACAGAGGTATTTTATTTTGCTACTGAGCAGAATAAGGGCCCTGACATAGAGTGACTAAGGCACTTTTAAGCAGTTGTAAGCAGGTTTGCGTGATGCTTAGCAATACTAAGCTAAGCGCACACATGCACACACTCGCTTAATCCCGCATACTACTGCTTAAAAGTGCTTACTCCCGCTAACCCCCACGCTAATTTCTTTGAAAGAAAAGAAAATGGGGAGATAGGAAAGTGGTGTAAAAGGGGGCACAAAGAGGGAAAGACAGTAGGGAAACAAGTTCGGGATGTGCAGGACGGGTGTAGGGAAGGTCCATAGCTGCCCATTTCTTTACCAGCAACAGCTGTGCATGTGCAATAACTTTGGAGTGAAATTTGAAACCTTCCACCCCTGAGAGAGGGGTGAGGGCAACAAAGTATGTTGTACTGTCCATTGGAATTATCAGTTTACATGTCCAGCGGACATGTGTGTGTGAAATGGGCATCTATGTATGGGGCGTAATTTTTTTGTGGGTACAGATTGCCCCTTTTTTTTTTTTTTCAGGTGAGAGTGGAAAGTGAGGTAAAAGAAGTAGGAATATTTGGGGAGGTAGTTTGGGGAGGTAAACAGACAAGACAAACAAGATGCATACAGGACCGGTGTATGACACATGGGGAGGGTGAACACAATTGACGGGGATGGATGTTTGGAAATCGCAAGCCCATGAGCCCACAGATGGTAACAGTGGAACTGAGATCTCCACCCATGGGCAGTCACCACTGCACCTTCACAGCCCCGAGGGTGGCTGTGCTGGGGACTGCGTAGAACAGGCAGGCTCACCCATGAGATGCGCCACTCTCGCCTTGAGCTGGCGTAGGGGATCAGCGACTGAATGCTGGATCTCCCTATGCACCACAGCCTGGACCCTTCAAAGGGTGACAGGTGGCCCTTCTCTGCCCACGCTTGCACAGGGGGGACGGGTCCCATCCCCTGCAGTGCTTCCACCTGAAGGTGGCACAGGACCAACGGAGGAGGGGAGCCCAGGCTGGTGCAATCACCAGCTGAGGAGGGACAGGTGGGTCTGCTGGGACCGGCCTTCCCATACGTTCTGTGATTAGGTGTGTTTAATTACAACATAAGCAACAGCATTCCAAATTAGTTGTAACAGCATGCAGTAATATTCCCATTAACCCAACACACCATGGTTCCAACAGTTGAACAGCAAGCATAACACATGCATATATTGAACAACAGTGGACATTCCAACAGCAAGCAGGGATGATTGGTGGCAACAGGCCACCATGATTGTGGTGTTTGAACAAGGCACATGCATCAAAGTGAATGCAGGTATTTATAGAACAATAGGACATATGTCCCAAAAAATGTTTTGAGATTACACATACCCATTGAGTTGTGGAATTGCATTGTTTATGCACATACAGTAGGATGTAGAAAGAAACCTCAATTAACATCTTATAAGTACTTTTAGTCTACACTACATGTATATTGACTGCAGGTGTATATCCCCTACATATATTATTACACTTGGCAACATGCATTAGGTTGTGTAATGGGTTTGATTAGTTCATTATATACTTGACCTATATCTGACATACTAACTGTCCAAGATGCAGATGTTACTGCTACATATTTATTGATTGTATTTATATTTCTTTATCTACATATCTGGATGTGTTCACATGACATTTTCAGTTAGATTTGTACAGAACCCTACATTTTGTGTAGCACACTCACATTTCTAGGGATGTAATTAGCAAGCTACTTGTGTGCCAGATTTACTTATGCATGCCAGCCAGTAACCGACTGTTGAGGACTGTATATATGCTTCACAGCTACTAGCACTTCCATCAACCACTTTAGATGGGACTGCCCAACTGTGGGTTGCCAGCACTTATTAAAACAGTACTATTTGTATAATGCAAGGGTACAATAACATTTCAAAGTAAGTGACACAGACACACTCCAGGTTTTATACCTTTATTAATTACATTACACACTTTTCCACAGGCTCGCGCCTTTATTTGATATTACAGTGCATATGGAAGACATATTCAAGACATATTATACCTTTATTAATAGGTTAGAACACTTTTTTTCAGGCTCTCTCACTTATTTTATATGACAGTACCTGCAGAGATATTATTCCAGACATATTTACCTTTCTTAATGGGTTACTACACTCTTTTTCTGGCTCTCTGACTTATTTTATATAACAGTACATGCAGAGGAATTATTCAGGGCATTTTATGGCTGTATTATTGGGCTACAACACTTTCTTTCAGGCTCGCTCACGTATTTTATATAACAATACATGCAGAATAATCACTAACCTGCCTGGTGGTACAGCCTTAGCAGCCTATCTGCATAGGCTTACTGATTCACAGCATGGACACCTGCAGCTGTGAAGTAAATGAAGGGATATTGAGACATACCTATCCATTATACAGAATCAATTAGTCTTTCTTACATACTGCATTCCATGGCTACCTACTCAGTATTGGGGCATCTTGCATCCCACAGGCCTCCTGTATCCATTGGTTCAGTAGGATCTGCTTCCATCTCTTCAGGTCTGCATGGTGGTGACGGACCTGCTCACCAGTCCGAGGAATGCCTGTGACACTGGTGAGGTCATGAGCTAACCGGTTCCAAGCCTCTGCCTTGTACTCCGTCCCTTGGAACTGGCCCTGCAGGAGTCTTGACTCATGACGGTGGACAAGGAGACAAACCATGTATTTCGACTCCTCGATGCCCCAATGTTGCACTTGAAAGCATGTACCCTCTCCAGCACCAGCCATTCTAACTGCAGATGGGAGCTACAATCAGTTATGTTGAGTATTCCCACCTATGGGGCTTAAATATGCTGCATTTCCCGCACTTTTTTGTGAATGGCCATTTTTGAAAATTCTCGGCTGACTGCAGACCTGCTTAGTAATGGTTAATCTACCATTTATAAGTATATGCATGTTAACAGTGGCTGTTTATCCTAAGCTGTCATGGCTTAGTGGTTCAGTACTTTGATTATGGTGCACAGAGTCCTGGGTTAGACCCTTGTCATTGCATTTTATTTTACCACTGTCCAGACAGGTTAGGGGGTGTGCCTGTGTTTAGGCATCTTTGCTCTACGTTGCTCCACGTTGCTCTACAGTGCACTGGTTGGCGTGATGCGCACGTCCACACAAACCTATTGCACTGGGTAAAGTGCTATTTAGCTATGGGCAACTGTACTGCGCTGGGTAAAGCACTGCTTAACTGCGGGCAACTATATTGCGCTGGGTAAAGCGCTGCTTAACTGCGGGCAATTATATGTCAGGTTCCTTTATAAATATATATTTTGTTCACTCATACATAGGCCATTTCAATGCTTTTTAGTAAAATTTTAAACATATATGTCAGGAATTATTTCATATACTAATTTAGAACATAAATAGGAAGAGGAGTGGTGGGACTCGAACTGTGAATGCCTCCTCTTTGTGCGAACGCTCTACCATTACGATATTGCTATTTGGTAATTTGCATAAACATTCCTTCTTATGCTCTTCCATGTCGGGATTGCTAACTGCAGCTAAGCAATCGGCACACCCGCGCACACACTCGCAAATAAGGGCAGCTATATCAGGAATTAGAAAAAATATATATTAAATGTTTTACTTTTTATAACTGTGCTGGGGGTTTACAATGTCAGGGAGTGTGGTGTTGGGTACATGGACATTTGAGCGGACTCACTCTTGTGTGTTGACATTTTGCATTTCGGACACTTGCAGGGGAGTGGACCTTTAGACTGCTCAGCAGTCGGACACGCCCCCTGCTTTCCTGCACGGTCAGTGTTAGACTGCAGTTGAGTCAGCGTGCCCTCATGAATATTCATGGCATGCTGATATCATACCGTTCAACTGCAGCCTCCGAGTAAGACGTATTTAGTCTTACACAGAGGGTTTGTGAATCCGGGGGACTGTAGTAACTGGATTTGATAACCCCATTTGGAGAGGGCTATACTACATGTCCCACAGGTAAATATGTGGACACTCATGCAATTATCAGAACAGACCTTGAAGAAGGTCATTGTGTTATGTTGTCTGATATGCAAGGGAAGCACATTCCTTTCATAGAAAATTATTTTTCTCTTAGAGATCTTGTTAACAGTGCAATGCAGGCTGAGGTCTTTATAGCAAGTGTTTTTAGAATTACTAAAATTTCTGAGGTAGTGAAGGTCTAGCAAAACAAGATCTTTCATAGCCCAGATGTCAAGGCATATACCACTTCATAGCAGCATGTGTAAGACTTGATAAGGATTTCAGTCTGTCCATGTAGCTAAGAGAACCTAGTCTTTCAGTGTTTAGAGAGGTGCATTCCCAAATGGAAGCATGTCAGTCCATCAGTGGTGATTTTAGTGAAAGCAAAGCAACTGCCATCTCGGAATTGGTATATATAATTCCATGCACATATGTGTGTGTGTGTGTGTGTGTGTGTGTGTGTGTGTGTGTGTGTGTGTGTGTGTGTGTGTGTGTGTGTGTGTGTGTGGCAGGGCGTCCCTCCACAAAGAGGTGCAGGGAGGCCCCCCCCCCAAAAAAAAATTGTTTCAATGTTGGCTGTATGCAGTTTTGACAAACTGGTTGCAGTTTATTTGCATTCATCAAAACCACCTTCGATGGATTGACATGAATCCATTCCAAACTGTGCAGTATATTCTATCTTTGGCCCAAGAAAGGATGAATACAGAGGGATTATGTCTTCCTAGGATCTGGAGGATTCAACTTTGATAAATTAAATTGGAAAGTAAGAAGGATTTCCTAACTGTAACTTATAGATGATGATTGAAAGTTAACTTTTTACAAAGGTACCTCGACCTCTAATAACTGTGTTGCTCTTAAGTGGGGTCTAGTTTATGTGGTAATCAGTAAGACAGACGTACTCCTAAAGGTAACTACACTATGTTTGTTTACATTCAGTTTAAGGCCATGATCGGTAAAAGCAGCTCAGTTTATTACATAGATGGCACCTAAAGGAGTGGCGGTATAATGCCCAGACTAATGAACCTAGTATGCCCATAGTACCCCTTAGCAGGGAGATTGTGCCTCTGATAGTATAGGACACTCTGCAGATTACCCTGATCTCTAACACCAGACTTTCACTTCCACCAAAAACATGAATGAGCGAGTGAACTCTCACCCAAATGGAGAAAATAATGAGTCAATTGGTGCAGGAAGGACAGTCATTGGGCTGATACTGCTGACTAAAAATAAAAATGATAATAAAACTGAATGACTACAGGTTACCACACTGAAATAGAATTTTGGCATGGACCACACAGTCTGTCCAGAACAGAGTTTGTAGCTAACATGAGTGAAATTTCCAGGGCCCCTAAAGTCCAACCAAAATGGAACTAGCAGCCAGTAAATAATATGGATATTCTAAATTTCCCCAAATGCTGAGACCCTGTAATAAACCTAATAAACCTGCCAAAGAAAAAGGATATGCCATCCACTAAAGAAATCTGTGATTGATAAAAATATGTAGCATTAATTGATACAAATATTTTGAAGTATTAGATATTTATTACCAAGATGCCTCTTAGATAAGCTGCTTCTAAAGAGGAGTACAACGCCAACATATTCTGTATACAAAGGAGGTCAAATGATGAATACTGTGTCTATGCAAAATTCACAGACATAGAGGTGCTGGAGATGGTGGGGGGAGACCTTCTATAGGAAGACTTGTTTTGATTTTTGGTCAAGTTGGCTGGTTGTACATTTATGGGTTGGTTTTCATGGCATATGTATTGACGGCTTATCCCTATTTAAGTATAGAGCCATTAAACATATTAAAAAATGTACTGAAGAGATATGTTTAGTAGATTGTGCAGAATGACATCTGACAGAGAAAATGATTGTCTTCACTGCATTTTTATATTTGAGAGCGGAGCTGAGTTCTGAATGGGAGATAAGGTAGATATTACAGGACAGTACAAAAGTATTATTGGACTAATACTTAGTGTATATCTAAGTAGATTTTATATGACACTGTGAGAAAAATAGTGTTGATGCAGGCAAAAATACTCAAATAATATTAAGATTAAAACATTTCACTTAATGCGTAAGGACAGTTGTGAACAGAAACACAAATGGTACAGTGAAGAATGTCCTTATCAATTTAAGACTGCTAAGAAATATGATTTAAACTATCTTATGGAGAAATCATATGCGTAATTTAGAAAATATGAGAAAGGCAATACTTATTTAGATCTCATTTAGAAAGTTGATCATGAAAAAACTGAAGAATTGCAAACAGATTTAAATAGTTGACCACAAAGTCCACCAGAATACACACACACACACACACACACACACACACACACACACACACACACACACACACACACACACACACACACACACACACACACACACAAACAAAGTGCAGGTTCCCCTGCTGCACACATACCCTTGCTGTATAGAATATATAACAACATTGCAGACACTAAGGAAAAAGGGTATGTCTACTTCCCAAGGCTGTACAATTGCTGAGTATATGCTAATGACAGCATTTCAAATCTCAGCTATTTGACTTTGCTGTTGTAAGTGGTTAAATATCTCATAATTAGATTTCCAAGTACCTTAATATATATGCACTTCAGATCTCTATTTTCACAGGGGAAAATAGCTGTACAGATAACTGCAGAACCTTAAAAACATTAACGCGTCTACCCCCTCGTGGTTAGAGCCTTTGGAACGATAACCAAGAAAGAGCCGGGTACCTGGTGTTATCACGCACCGTGTTAACAGTCTGTGTAATCACTGACATGCCTCTCAACTTCTTATAGCAAGAAATCTGGACAGAGCCATAAATAATGGGGGGTACAAAGTCCCAAAAATAGGGACAATTTTTAAATATTATTCTTTATAAACTTAGAAAGTTGATGGAATAACAGATTTTACATTTACATGAATTTTCTGAAGGGTATAATGCCTGAAACTCAAATGTCTGTCATTATTTTCAGTCTTCAATGATTTGCCAATAACTTTCCAGAAAACCAAAATTTTATGAGGAACAAACCAAAAATTTGAGACAAAAATCTGGACATTCTGGGAAATTATGGACAGTTGAGAAGTATTAGTGCACACAGCTTAATTTATGATTTGTTTGTATCATTTACATAATCTCTACATAGAAAATCATTCATGTTAATGAGTTCTCTGTCAATCTAGGTTACCTTTTGTATGCTCGCCTCAGCTACTGAGAAGTTGATATCATATTTAATGCTATTGCCAAGGAATGAAGGTTCTGGTGGTGCCCACTGGACATAACGCTGCCCTGGGTTTCCTATCTGACTGACAGTCAGGTTTGTCGGAGGGTCCAGAAGAACTTTTGAACAAGAAAGATACAGTTAGGAGAAGGAACACCGACAGGCATTATATCCAATTTTCAGAGCACATTCAGTTTACACTGACTTTCTGATAAATCACGTCTCAAACTAGATTAACATACAGTTCAAGCAGTTATATCTTCAAGCTGCTGTAAATATTATTAAAGCTTACATCATTCAAACTGAACAGTATTAACAATTGCTATTTAAAGGACATTTTCTATCCAGTTTAATACACATATTCTGGACATGTTGATGTCTAGCTGTACCATTATTTATAATTTGCAAGCCTTTAAGATCTGTTTTACTCATCTCGGTCAAGCCTGGCAATATCCCCTCTTACTCATGAATGTTAGTGTATGATATAGTGACTTTGACATGTTTGGCTTGACTGGTTAAATAATGTGCAAGCCATGCATGTTGTTTTCATACATGCATGATTAGGAATCTGTAATTAAAGGAATCTGTTAACATCACATTTTTTCTTGCTGTCCTAATCTGTCTTTTATGCATGCCTGCTTCCCGATGCCAGCAGCCATAGCAATGCACAATACGTGATGTTGAAATATGTGATGTTGATTCTGAAAAACTTTTCTTATAACTTTTCAATGCTGCTTCAAGTGTTTACTCTAAACTCTCACCCTTACTGGGATACAAAACATTTCACTAAATTTTCTTCATTCAAGATATTCAGAACATATCTCATGGAAGTTTCCATTAGCTTAATTGCAGTTTTCCATACTTTCCTGCCTTCGTATGTCTAACTGCTGTGTTCACAAAGGACTTGTGAAGATGAGTCATGAATTTGATCCTGTTCTTAATATTTCATATGAACAAAAAGTTAACAAAAATGTTCCTTGCTATGTGTGATTGAGTTCCCTGTTTGTCTACAAAAAGACATGGGCTGTTATGCTGCTTCCCAAATTAAGGGTATAACTAGCAACCAGAGCCATAACAATAACATGCATAAAACCTGAAAGGCCTGTCTGTAATCAACCAAGCAACACATACGCAAATATTAGCTGTTTGCCCAGGGCTAGGCCTGAGTTCATTCATTTTTAGTTTGGTCTGCCTTTAGAAATTCCAGTTATGAGTCAGAATTAAAAAAAAAATAAGTTCAAAATGTTTATTTCACTATTATAGTGTAGGGCCTTGAGTAGATGCCGCGTGTCATGCAAGTGTGATATAATGTGAACAAGGTAGATCAGATAATATGGATGTAATTGCCAAAGCTGTGTTTCTCCATTTTTAAATATATGGTGTGTAATTCACTTTTATCATATTACAGAAAACCTGCTCAATAATATCTCACAACAAGCTCTTGACTTGTCAGTTTCTGGTTTATCAGTATAATATAATAATAAGGAACTTAATATAATGTATATATATATATATATATATATATATATATATATATATATATTATATAATAATAAGAAATATATATATATATATATATATATATATATATATATATTATATAATAATAAGGAATAACTTTCTTGGGTGGCGTAAGCCAGGGAACCTTGTCGGCTAGGCTTACGTAGGCCCTTGGGCCGATAGCCTAGTACCTACCTATGAACCTATGAACCTATCTGTCATATACTGAGGCTGTAAAGTCAGGTAACATAGTGTTATCTCACTGATAATAGAAGCAAGGGATTTATCTGCACTGTCAGTGACTTATGTCCAAAACTTAGAAAGTTGGTTAAGGGGAGGACTGCATGCGCAAGGGGATCTCTCTTTCCCTAAGTAGGGGATAAGGAGATTTGCACTGCAGCAGTATCTGCTGGAGATGGCCAGAGTTAGTGCCAGGCTTTCAACGAGAGAGATACAAGTAACATGCCTGGAAGGCAGTCCTGTATTTGTTTTGGAGGATTAAGGAGTTGTTAACAAGCAATTTCCTCTGGTCTGAGGGTACAAGGTTTGATTCCCTCTGCCTCTGTTGCCTAACAGTGTGACTCTGAGCAAGTAATTTAGCCAGATACCACTCCCTGGCTGTGTGTGAAAAAAAATAAAGGTCCATCAGTGCTCTACCCCCCCCCCCCCAAAAAAAACAAAAAACAAAAGAAATAAGTAAATAAATAAAAGCCCTGCAGGCTTGTTGTTGTTATTGTCTTAGAGACTGAATACAGAGTATCTGAGCTGTACTGGATGTTCTACGGATCAGAAGGCTGTTAGAGCCTAGCAAATGAAAATTACATGCATTGAATATGATGGTTAGGAAATCACTGAATTCCTCCAGACACATTTTCCCCATTCACAAAAGTTAAGGATAACCACCAAGAATCTGAATTATATAACAGGGATGGTGAAACTAATATCCAACCCCCCAACACTAACAAAACCCTGTCTAGGCAATAAATAATGCCAACATAATCAGAAATAGCTATCAATAGATGAGGGCAAAAATGTCAACGAGTCAAGTGGACTTTATAAATATGAGGTCAGTATTATTTACCAAGCTGGAAACTATGTACATTATCTAAAGGTGTCCTAGATGGAGTTAACAGCCCAGGTCCTATCAGGCAGCCTGCATTCAGGTTACAGACGCAATGGGCAATAAAGACTGAGGAGATGTCTGTCCATGTGTGATTTCACCCAGTATACTGATAAGTCACTATAATAGTGATCTCACTGCCCTCTGGGGCAAAACTGTGACAACCTGGGGGTTGTTACACAGCTTTTATCCCGTTGGATCTGGAGCTGTGCACAGCAGTGGAAAACACTTGATGAAATCCTGGGGATTTAAATGGCAGAGAAAAAGACAAAAGATTGCTGTTATACAAAAGATTTAAGTTAAAACTAAGAGTGCCTTGTAGTATTCCAAGTAATACTAATTAATAAACTAGACTGGGTTAACAAAGCTATCATTAGTTCAGCAGCAATAGATTAAGACATAACAGTATCACGAAAAAATCAAATAACATTTAAAGCTGAATCTAAGAAATTAAACGTAAAGAAAAGTATGTTGCACAGCAGGGACAAAATCTGAAACAACTCATTTGCTCATGATAATAATGTACCCAATTAACAAGGGCTACAGTAAACTAGTATGTTTCTAGGCTGGTTTTCAGCTTAGAGGCAGTAAGATCAGCATCCAAATGAAACCAAATAGCTCACAAAGATGTGGGCTGGGTAGATTAGGCAGACAGGCTGATGGATAGCAACATGTGCATCTTCCAAGATAAGTAAAACTAGTATACAAGAAAAAGGATGATCTGGTTCTTCCTGGGATACAGTTTAGGATGCACACAGACTACATACTCTGTGGCTGTACCTCCAGCAGGCTCCAGTCAATGAACATATAGGAACACTGCAGAGGAACCAGTCAGGTGAAGAGAAACAAACAAGAAGTCATATCAGAATCAATGCATCCAATGGTGTCAGTTTTGCCCTATTCCACCCGTCATGTGACAGCAGATGAAATCAGGAAAGGAAGTAGCAGCTGGCAGGTACAGTCCATTATAAAATGATATAAAAATAATCTGCTCAAACCCACTAATGTGAAGTTTTCCTTGGATAAATCAGTACCGGAAACAGAAAATTGCATTTTTAAACAAATTAGGCAACTTAACATTATATGAATTAAAATCACATTTAAAAATGTAACTTAAAATATTAAAATTTAATGTCAGAGTGTTTTAACACTAGAACATGCTGAAACTTTGGGCTCTCTTAGTATTTCAAAAAGTACTTTTAGAGGACTATTGCTGCCCCAATCCTTAAGAAGCCATCTTTGGACAAAGGTTGTAAAAAAAGTAGCCTGTATATTGTCTGAATATTTTCTAACTACTCATAATAAGGAGAAGGGAGGATTGCTAGAGACATTGACTTTAAGGTTGGGAGGGTGTCTCTGAGCCTGTAGTTACCTGCAAATGACTACCAGATGAAAGAAGGATGACCAGTGACAGGAGCAGAGTTAGTGTCAGCAAAGAGGACACACCAACACCATTGACAGTAAACTCTGGTGAAATGAGAGAGATGTTTTTAGTGCTGGTGGACATCTGATTTTTAGCAGGAGGTGGACATTAAGAATAAAATCTAACATCCCTGTCTCTGATTAGAGATATAAAGAAGATGGGAGTTTCTGATTCTGGCTTGGCATTCTGCATTTTCCTTCAGACAATAATGGGATGGACAACTGGGATGGAGTGTAAAAGTGAAGGTGGTAGATTTCAACTTTCAGGGAAATACATTAAAAGTTATATAGCTATAGTAGGCTAAACTGTGGGAGCCAGCCAAGAAATGAGTACATATTTAAGGACAAGTAAGTGTGAGATAGACAGTATTATCTTAAAATATGAGTCAAGGAGGGGTGGGAGAATATATGCTATGTAATATATAGTATATACTAAGTCTGAAATTGTAGTACATAGAGTATTACCCTTACTCTGAGGTACGGGGATCTTGGATTTAGTACATATAATAGCAGGACACGGGAGGCACAGTTTAAGGCATAACATCAGTTTACAGAATCCACTGTTCCTTGTTTTAGCTACAGCTTCAACTTCAGTTTATTTAGGCATTTTTCTACAAAAGTCCATTTATGATTATAACTACATTAACCACAAACAATGAAAAAATTATGTCACAAAAACAGGTAAAGGTCATAATGCAATAATCATCCAAATCCTTCTTATGTAATATTGAAGATATATACATTTAGGTGAACTATGCAAGCTGGCCATTGTTGAACATTCCTGAAGGCCCTGATGGAGTATGTTCCACAGGACAAAGGCTGTACACCAGAACTTTCAAAACATTCCTGGGAAAGTGCTATTAGCCTCTAAGCAGCCAAGCATAGAACCCTAGCTGGGTATAAGGTATCTGGAGAGAACTGACCTCCAGTGCAACCCAAATGAGCATGCAGGGAAGGTGGATAGGTGGCAGTGGGAGTTCAACAAGGAAATGCACAACTGTGTATTTTGGTGGTAGGAGTAGAAAGTACCAAGGAACTTTCTATGAAATGGGAGGAGAAATGCTGAAGTGAACTGAAGATGAAAAAGGTCTTGGATTTTTTGGCAATGTGCAAGAGATAGTTACTGAGATGGTTTGGGTTCAGGGGATACTAAGTAGAAGGAACAGCTCAGCACGCTATGAATGAATACACTAAATGAGGGAAGAGAAAGGGGAGATATAATACAAATGTTCCTCATCATCAGAAGGAGGACTTAGAACTGAAAAAAATGGGAAGCAGAAGTACACATAGAAAATGGGAAAAAAGTAGGACAGATTTCAGAAAATACTGCTTCATAGAGTGTGGCCTTGAACTACATTGCTGAAGGGCATAGCCAGCTTTAGGCACCAGTGAACCCTGTGGTCGCTGGGGGCCCCCTATTCATGGGCAGGCCCCCAACCACAGCAGGTTGTCTTACCCTGATATTTTGCAACAGGTCTATCAAATCAACAAAAGCTAGTGCAACAATCTTGTGTACTTAATAAACCAGATGGGCAATAACTCATATTTATAGCTCCTTTAAAATTCAAAGATATTTCTGGTTATAGTAACAGTGTTTTATGAAGCACCAGGCTTCACAATTCCATTAATTATTTTACCACTGACACAGTACCCTTAGCTTAGTTAAACTTTGCTAGTGGAGATTTAGCCCCCTAAAACTAACAACATAGTCAAGGTTTGGTACCTGCAGTACCTATGGCTGCAAGGGGGCCCCTTAGTCATCCTTGACTATGTGTGTGGCGGCCCCCACAAAAGCTGTTGTTGGTTGGGGAAAAATGAGGAGAAAAAATGTATTAATTCCTTGATTATGTTCTTTAACCTGAACAGGTCTGTGATATGACCCTGTTAAGATAAAGCTGATAATGAACATGAACAAGGTAAGCACTAGAGAGATCAGCATCCCAAAGTGACTGTTCTCAGTGCAAACCTTGGATTTTAAGAAAATCTGATGCTTCTGATCTTCAGGGATGGTTTTCTTTTCCATGGAGTTTTATAAATACTGGCAGAACACCAGCTACTGCAACTTTCAACTTATTTGCAGAAGAATTCATTGCAATACCTATAATAGCAGAATAAAGGCTCAAAATCATGAACATGTTCCAAATATTACACTAATTCAATTAAAAAGTTAATAGTATAACACCTTTTTTCATCAGCTTTCATTTTTTGGACAAATAAGTATAAACCTCTGACGTCTGGATTTATTGACTGTCTGTAATCCTGAATGATTTACAACCAAACCAAAGTTTTTATAAAGGACAGAACAAATATATGAAAAAAATCAGGGAAGGTAAATAAAAGTGACTTACCCCTGCTGCTGTTTGATGACTGCTAAATGGCAGTCACTGATCTGGTCTGACAATACCAGTGTTTCACAGTGTTTTGCTATTTGCTGAAATAAGTACCAAACTAGTATTGCTATGGCTTATGTGTGTGTGTGTGTGTGTGTGTGTGTGTGTGTGTGTGTGTGTGTGTGTGTGTGTGTGTGTATGTGTACAAAATATCAGTGATTTTTATCTGTACACACACCCAGTAATGCCAAAACACAGACATTATTCTTATGGTATCAGTTAAAATGTAGCAAACAAGTAATTATGTTTCAAAATTAATGAATAAAATATATCACAGAACATTCAGACACTTAGATCTTCTAAGAGTCTGTGAGCCCCCACTCCCCAGACTATATAAATGGAAACATGGGGATCCCTTAATCATCCTGGAGTGTGTGGGGGCCCCAAAAAGGTTGTTGCTGGTTGGGGAAAATGAGGAGGAAAACATATTAATTTTCTGATTATCTCTTTAACCTAAACAGTGGTTTGATATGACCCTGTTAGGATAAATCTGATAATGGCCTTTGCCCTCAGCTGTACCCTTTCTAAAACCATCTCTACTCAGATGTGTGTGTACAGAAAACTTCTTTAGGTTATATGTGTGTGTGGAGTGGGTGGAGAGTGTGGTTATTACTTCTTTAATTGTCATCACAGTCATACCTTACAGGTGTGCACATGAGGTTATTATAGCTTGTGTCTGGGCTGAGGACAATGTGTTCATTCTTTTCTTTTACTTTTCTGACAGACCTCAAAGGTGTACAAAGAAGGTTACTATAGTTTGTGCAGGGGCAGTGTACTGTTTAGGAGCAACAAAGTTATTTCACACTTCAGGCATGTATGCAGGTAGCTGCCTTTAAAAGTTGGGGTTGAGGAATGATGAGGCATGCAATGTATATGTATATCAGCATCACTTGAAATACATGACTGTGGAAATCTGAACCTCTGCCTTCATCCCAGTCTAACACCAAGGGATGCATAGGCAATCTCTTTTTGGAGGGTTAGGGACAAAGGCATTTCCAAGATAGGACCTGTATATTCAGACAACAATTGGCTTGTTAGTTTATTGTGAGTTACTATCTTGTCATATTTGAACATTAAGCCTTTAGTACAACCTGGATTAAAAAGTTGGGAAAATGCTCTAAATATATTTCAGAACATGCATAACCCAATGGCTTCTGGTGGCTCTGGCTTAACTGAATTATTTCCTAAATGGTTATTACTGTATTTACTTGGTCAGGAAAGGTGTGTTGAAAGGATGCAAGGAAATGAAAGCTGAACAGCAACACAATTCCTTTCCTTAATCAAAATTTTTGTTCAAGCCATCACTGGATGAAAAGGTTGTGTAAAAAGAAAAAAAAATTAAAATGTACTTCAGAGCATATAGGAAGGTATGCCTTCTTGAAAAAGTTGGAGTAAAGCAAAATTTGAGAAAAGGAAGAAAAACGTAATGTGCATAGCATGGGAAGCCCAAGATGGGGGTGTGTGATCGGGGGTAGATTGGAGGGTATAGTGTGGGTGTGCTGGTTGGCTCAAACAGTAGGTCTAGGGTGCCATTTCACCTAAGTCCAGACCTGCAAATAGAGTTCCTGCAATGTATCATTGGTGCAACTAAATTCCAGTAACTGTAAATGTCCCTTTGTGTGATGGGCCAACATAGTGTGGTACACAGGCCTGTTGTATTTAAGAGCATTGTAGCTACAGGTCAGTCATTTTGCAGCATGAACTAAAAGGTGGCTTAGGAAGGGTATCAGTGACAGGTTGATACGTAGACTGGAAGTGCTTAGGGGGGCCCCAACTTGACATCTGCTGGGGGCCCTCAAAATCTTAACAACGGCCCTGCTGAAGGGGACAGGAGAGTGAAGCACTACATAGGGGTTTAGGGAGGCATAGAGTTCAATCAGCCACAATTCAACAAATCTGTAAACTGAAACCATCAAGATGTAACCCTTTTGACCCCAAAAAGGGATTGCTAAATAGACCCTCCCTCACTGCAAGACTTGTGGTATTGATCTCTTCACTATAAAGCAAAATGGAGGTTCAGTGGCTTTTTGATTTTTTTTTTTTTTATGGAGCTGCAATTTGCTGGTTGAAATGATACAGGCAGAGGGTTTAAAGTGGAAAAGACAGCCAGAGACAAGACAGGGGAGTAGTAGCTATATGAGGATAACTGTCCCTTTTGGGCAGATTTGACAAAGCAAGAGTCATCTTCCATTGTCAATGATATATCATCAAATTTAAATGGCTTCCACAGCAATAAAGATGCACAAAATTCTGCCTGGAAAGAGTTCAGCTAAAGAAATGCATCAGTGTTGTTCGCAGATTAAAGTCTTGTGATCGTTTCCATTTGTTCTTAACCTCTTGTGAGTGTCATGCTGTACTGAGTCTGGATAATACTTTTCCTCACTGACCTTCAGCTTCACTTGTAAATTCATAGCCTTTAAACTTTGAATTGTGTTTACCCTTTTACACACACACACACACACACACACACACACACACACACACACACACACACACACACACACACACACGAACATGGCACAATCATATGAAGACAGATGAGTGTGAGAGTGCAGTCACACCTACACACACACACACACGCACACACACACACACACACACACACACACACACACACACACACACACACACACGAACATGGCACAATCATATGAAGACAGATGCGTGTGAGAGTGCAGTCACACCTACATACACACACACACACACACACACACACACACACACACACACACACACACACACACACACACACACACAAACTCATTCACAGGCACACATACAGGTGCATACTCACACACTATCTGAGGAGACAAATGAACCTTTCCACTCTCCTTTCAGAGAGATCATTGTGTAATTTCAAATGGTAAAATAATTTTGATATTGTGCCAGCGCCTTTCTGGAACGCTTATAACACATTTTATTTGTTCACTCTAAGAACAGCTCATCCAAATATATTGCAAATAAAGACAGGAAAAACCCTATTTTTCATGTACAGCTGATATTTTACTGGCTGCCTTATTCAATGATTTCATAGTGATTTACTAATTTTTTAGACCGGCTAGGAGAACAAAATATTAACTAATGATGTCACTTATGTAAACATGACACAGCTTTTCACAAGTGTCTGTCAATGTAGTGAATGTAAAATACAAAAAAGTGACAGTTTTAAACATCAGGGTTTCTTGAATTCTGTGCTGTTGTCCAGTCAACGATCACCAGTAAATGTCAAATACTAATAGTCTTTGCAATGTGTATAACCCCCTTCCACACATATGTGCACTCATGTATACATAAACCCAAACACACACACACACACACACACACACACACACACACACACACACACACACACACACACACACACACGTACACACACACACACGTCAGTATGAACAGTCTGTTTTTCTTTGTTCTTGACAAACAGGAATGACATTTCTGCAGCCTTTTCTCCTTATTTCAAACTTCAGTATGCAAAATGGCTATTTAGCTTCTTAAGTAAAAAATATTACACAAGAACTTACTGAAATTACATCTGAAGAAATTATACCCCCAGATTTAATAAATTCTTTGTAGGCATAGTGTAGAGCCGCGTCTATATCACAGCATTGAATCTATAAATATCGAATTCTCATGAGTGAATATTCACGTACTTGAAAATGGTATTGTGGGGGGCTGCACCCCCACACCCCCACTAAATATATATTCCTACTCTGAGATTGCACTACAGTGAGGAAAGGGCAAAAATCCCGATCTTCACTGTAAAAACAATTCATAAACTTCGAGGACGTAAATATTCACTCGTGAGCATTTGACATTAACTAATTTGATGTGATATAGACCCATAGAGCCTACATGGAAGTTACTGTGTCTGTATATGCAGTTCCCCCTTGGTAGCATGCCATGCATATTAATGATGGCACTCTGCTGAGAGAGAGAGAGAGAGAGCTGTGGAACACAGTTATTGAATCAGTGTAGGGAGTGTGCAACTAACTGTGGCTGCAGATGAGTAACACACCACTGCACTGTCCAACTGCATAATATCAATGTATTTAAGTTTTTTTTTTAATTTGCACATGCGGAGTGGTGCACAGCAATTGACACGTGTCAGACATCTAAAAATAGAAACCGGATGCATTTAATTTTTGATTCAAAGGTCAAGTTTAAGCATTGCTTAGCAGGTTTGCACAGCTTGGCACAGTGCTTAGCAGTGCTTAAATATGGCTCAGAGGCATATGTAAAAGTATAGCAGCATTCTACATATCCATGTAGGTAAGTGAATAGAGTTATGGCTGTATGTGCAGTAGGTGTGGAATTTGAATACATGGAAGGGAAATTAAGCAATTGTTTTTGAAATATAAATTATGCCAATTATTTTTAAATCATGATCTGCCCTGCTCAGCTAAGCTCTGCTAGTTCTTGCTAAGCCATGATAAGTACTGCTTAAACCACCTCTGTTTAGGCAGTGCTTGGCACCACTTGGCTGTGCTTAGCTGGTTTGCACACTGCTAAGCATTGCCAGTTTAAGCACTGCTCAGCTGAGCTGCGCTGGTTTGTGCGGTGCCAAGCGATGCACTACATTTTTAAAAATTACCCAATGGCATGTAAGGACATGAAAATAGGCTATATTAAGCCCATCACATGGGAATACAGCATAACCAGTTAGAGTTTGAACTGTGCATGAACTATGGCGGGCATTAGAGAGGGTGTGTGCTTCCATGTGCAGCAGTGGAGCATTCAGGAGTACAGGGTCATGGTTGAACTCCTGGTTAAATACCATGAAGACTGGATGCTGCAGGGGCAGTTCTAGGGCTCAGAGTGCAAGTGGAGGCCTGGGACCAGCTGGCACATGATCTCACCAGTGCTACAGGTATCCTCCACTGAGGTGATCTGGCCCATCACCACTATGATGACCTGAAGCATCAGAAGGGGGAATCTTATGGACACCTGGGTCTGGGATGCTTGGACTGGGAATGTCCCACTAGTTTGTAAATACTGTTAGCATTGTTTTACCAATAGCTAATATGAATGTTTGATAGACTGGTATGCATAATGGTGTGCTGCTCTCCCTACAGCTGCAGAGAAGAGAGCTCACAACCTAGAGGCACATGCAGGGCACTTGGCCAGGTTGCACCGTGAGTGTGGTGAGTACAGATTAATTTGTTTGCAATCTATAGTCAAATAAGCAAGAAAGAGTAAAGCATTAACTGTCAATATGTACACACAGTAAAGATTTGTGTATTGCAATGAATGTGGACATAGGCCTGTACTGCAATAAGTGACTACTGCCAACTACAGTGCAATAAACAAGGAAGACTAAAGCATTAACTCTGATGATGTAAATTAAATAAAGTTTCCATTGCAATAATTGTGGAATTACAGCTGTATTACAACACCTCCATTATATCAACTGCTGTGCAATAAAGACTCAAAACTATACCAGTAACTGCATGAAGGTAACCCTAATAAAGCTGTGCTGTGCCATATGTGTGGAATTAGGGCTGTTCTGCATGAAATTGATTATGACAACAGTTCTGAAATAAAAACACAAAAGAATACCACTACCTGCCTCAAGGTATAGCTAATAAAGAGTATTATGCAATAATTGTAGATTCAGAGCTCTAGTACAATAGATGCATTATGACACATGTTCTGCAGTAACAGCTGAAGCAATACCATTAAAACCCAAGGTATATTGTATATATCAAGATTGTCTTGTGTTAACCATTGCATTTCAGCTATATGCATTCATGCTCTGAGGTACGGTGCTGCAGGCAAGTATGACAGTGTAATAGCTATAGACTGCAAATATACTATCTGCAACTGTATATGGGTTATCTAGCCAACCTAATAATCTGATATGGTTTGTAGACTTCACAGATATTTCCACCCACTATCAGTATATTGTGTGCACCTGCATTCTATGTAGTAATGTATAATTTATCTAGTATCTCTGTTATGCATGAATCTCATGCATGTGTGTTCAACTATCACTGTGGTCTAGTATTAAACTGTAGTACTATTACCAGGTAATATTTTGTTTTCGGGTTAGCTCTAGGCAAATATCAATTAGTCAATAGTCAGCAGTGGCTCAGTAGCTTGCTTTGTTAAATGCTCTGTCTCAAGTACATTTTGCCACACACAGACCAGGGTTTGAATCCAGTGCCATGTAGTAATAAATGTTACTGAATCAGTTACGTATTGATGATAGATATTCTCTCCACAGGAAATACAGGTAAATGGGTGAAGTAGCCCTTATTATGAGTAAATAATTTGTGTGTTCAGATGTAACAGACTGTTAACATCATTGAACGGGATTGTGATAAGACTTCTTAAGATAAAGGCAAAACGTACAATAGTAATAACATAAAATAAATAAAATGTGTAATCTTTGTATGGGCTGTATGCCTGGAGTGTCTGTGAAAGTGTGCTGAAGTTCTATCCCCATGCCTGCCAAGGATGGCATGATAGTTGTTTACTTTCTGCTCTGTACTGTACACATACATATCTCTCAAGTGTCACACTGTCATGGACTGTAATTACTGTTGCGTAAACCCACTGTCACAGATGTATTATCGAAATGATTATGTCAATAGCACAGTCGCACTACATCAGTCCACAGTACACCTTGTTAGTTATATAGGTCCACCTGATGTGTAAGTGTTCTCTGTAGATGTGTACATGCAGGTGTTACTACTTGGCGCATACTGTCCCATGCGGATAACTTGACAGGTATGTACATGCTACAGCAGCTATAGGGCACTGTTATACATAAAGGATAGACAGACCTGTAGAGTATATAGCAGTACTGTTGTAAACGATATAGCCTATACTGGTATTAATGGACTGTATTTCTCTCTCTCCCTACCCCTTATCTTCATCTAAATTTATTATTGTTATACATTGAAAACCACAAATTCACCAGTAGAACTAATAGACACAAGTTTATTTTTCAGGTTAAGTGCGTTCATCAAAGTAAAATTGACTTCCTTTGAGGAAGTCAATTTTACTTTGATGAAAGCGCTTAACCTAAAAAATAAACTTGTGCCTACTAGTCCTACTGGTGAATTTGTGTTTTTTAGTTTTTATTTTCACCAGTTTGCTACAATTATTTGGTTATTGTTATACATTGGTTATGGTTTATTATTAACATATGTTGTTCTCTAAACTTTATTTTGGGGCATGTGTTTTATTATTGTTATGTATTATAATGGTTGCATATTAACACATCTTGTTGAATTACCGATGTTGTTGTTCTTATGCTGTAACTGTTACTGGCATGATGTTAATATACTGACTGTTATGTTATTTATTGTTGTGTTCCATATAATATGGATTGATATGTTAAAGAGTTATTTCCAATGTTCTAACATGCTGTTATAACTAACAGAATGTTTTGCTCATAACTAACCTATACATATTGCTATACTTCTATCACCACAGCACATCAGGGTAGGCCGGATTCTGCTGATCTGCCTAACCTGCTTCAACCAGTCATGACACCAGGTCCTAGCACATCTGGGACTCAAGCTGGTAGTACCACTCCTCTGGCGCTGCACTATCTTTCGGTGGAACCTCCTCAGTTGATAGGGCCCGTCCCCCCTAGGAGTGGTGGTGGAGGGGTGGTAATCACCCAGGATCAACTAACAACCATGGTGTGCAGGATTGTTCACAGGAGCTATGAACATCACCTGCATCAGACTGAGGGCAGACTTGTCAACTTGGTGGGGCCTGGTGGCCCTGGCCCCTAGCCTCCAGCACAGCCACCTTTGGTGCAATGAAGGAGCAATGTTGACTGCCCATGGGTGGGGAGCTCAGTCACTGCTGCAATCTGGGGGTACATGCAGCTCGAATTCCACAACAACCTCCCCGTCCAAGGTGTTTACACCCCTCATGTGTCACACACCACCCCTGTATGCTGTCTTGTCTGTCTTGTCTGTCTGCAAATGCAATGTCTCCTACCCAACTTACCTCCCCATATGTAGCTACATCCCTTCCCCAACCTTCTACTCTCTCCTTAAAAAACAAAAATGGGGTCCTTTTCAACAAAACAAAAATGTTGACCCATACATAACTCTTCATTTTACACGTGTCCACTGGACACAACTAATTAGGTCCAATTGGCTTGACAACACATTAATGTTGTCCTCATGTGTGACACACCACCCCCATATGCTGTCTTCCCTGTCTTGTCTGTCTGCAAAAGCAACCTCTCCTATCCAACTTAACTTCCCACATGTACCTAGATTCCTTCCCCAACATTCTACTCTCTCCTTAAAAAAATAAATGGGCTGCTGTCCCACAAAAAAAAATATTGACCCATACATAGCTCTCCATTTCACACGTGTCCACTGGACACAAATAATTAGGTCCAACACATTGACAACACATTAATGTTGTCCTCATCCCTCTCTCTGGGGTTTGAGGGTCCAAATTCATGTACAAAAATCTGTCAAAACTACACAGCTGTCCCTGGACAAGAAATGGAAAGCTATGGTCCTTTCCTACACCCTTTCTTCACAACCCTACCTGCCTTTCACTATGTTTTTCCCTTTACTTGCCCCCATTTCACCACTGTCCTATCACCCCCTTTTTCTTTTCTTTTTTTATTATTAGTATGGGTTTGTGCAGAGCTAAGCAGTGGGCTGCAATGCTTAAATGTAATTAAAAGTGCCTTAATGATCTTATGTGTTTCACACAGTGTTAGGCACATCTGCAAAATAATAACCCCTGTGATGTCTCAAACCCTGAGACCCTGTTAATTGCAGCATAGTGCATTAGCCAACTAGGTCACTCAGCTCTGAATTAAAACAGGTTTTTCCAGTAAAATATACTGATTTCCAGTGACAGACTACAAGTACATATAATGGGAAAAATGGGAGTGTACCTGGGACTGTGATGAAAACACTGCACCAGTACATAGCCAAATAAATAATAATGGATGTATACGAGACTGGGATAGCAGACATACCTGTCAACTATACAGATTATTGCAGAATGTCCAGTGTTTTGCCCCCTATTTTTGTCCCGGTTTTCATAAAATCATATTTTTCTGGCAAAGTAGTGACAAGTCATTAAAGATTGAGGTTAGAAAATCATGATAGACATTTGGGTTTCAGACTTCATACCCTTTGGAAAACACATGCTAATGCAAAACCTGTTATTGTATCAACATGCTAAGTTTGCAAGATCAATATTTAAAGATTGTCCCTACTTTTGGGCCTTTCTCCCACTTTTTATGGCTTTGTCCAGATTTCTTGCTCTAAGAGGTTGAGAGGTATGATAGCAGGTAATTGCTCCCTTTTATCAGCAACATCTTTAAACATACCTGCTAAGGCAGCAATGGCAAAGTACATGTCTGTAACTGGGACCTTGCTGCACAACTCCATTTGAAAGCCAGTCACAGACTATATGTATGCACATATATCTTGCAAATACACCTGCTACAACACTGATTCAATAGCTCAGTCTGTTAATGCCTTGTATGTAGTATAGTTTGCCGCCCACAGTCCTGTGTTTGAATCCAGTGTGTTGCATCAATTACATTCTTGTGAACACAGCAAGTAATGACTGGTTCATGCAATTTTAACCCACATAGGTTGCTGCTACTGCATTAACTGCTACCCATGTTTGCAAGTTAAAGGCCTGTAGGTAGGGACACACAGCACATATTCGCATAGCCTAACTATTTGTCACCTACTACTCTGTGATTGGCAGTGTTACATAACAAATGTACCTTAAGCACATGCCTTGAGTGGACTGTAAATGGTACCCTTACCCTGGCTCTGCTATAACGACAGAGCTGACACTGCTGTCTTAGTTACACATGCAACTTGCTGTCCTCCCAAGTGTTCACCCCCCCCCCCCCATGTGTCCTAGGCTGCAGCAGCTGCTGCAACTTGGAACATATGCAGCTGTATGTTAAGCTAACTGCTACAGACCTACCATACCTCACAACCTTCTAGAACAAGGGATGCAGACAAAACCATACATAAAGGGTGGGGGGGGGGCAAAGGTCCATTGACAGGGGACATGTTTCACAGTTTGCTCCTACAAAGATAGTGAGCTGATAGAATATCAGCTACTGCATCAGCATGCATATTCTGATGGGTATGATATCTGACACTCACATGTTCCTTTCTCCTTACTGACCAAAGCCCACAATGTTTACCACTGACTGCCAGATAATCACAATGTCATGGGACAATCCCCAAACATATCATGCAAAACTGTGGACATACCTCATAAATCTCAACAATGGACCGTATTTGTACATAACCTCTGTGATGCTGTAGTCTCCACACCTCACTAATGTCCATTTAAAAGATTAAGAAAGATGCCAAGGCCTACATGAAGCCCATAAATATTGCACTGTGGTGCTATCTCATTGGCTAATGAAAGGGCAACCCAGCTGTTTTGGATGCAATTAGCAAGTCTGAGCTACAGACTGGTGCACAGGCAATTACTTGTTAATGAGCATTCCCTTCAAAAGTCAATCAACTGCCTATGGGGAACAGGTCTGTATGTTGCTTTACTTAGGCACACTATGGTTTAGCAACCTATTTGCAGAGGATCTGGTCAAAAAAGGATTACTTCACCCTACCAGCTAAGTGTAGGAACATGCCCAGTGTGACTGTCAGTACTTACAAGGTGACTCCAGGCCAGACCTACCTGTACTCCAGTCCTGCATTTTGTGTGCTGCACCCAATTGGCTGCTGCACCTCCTTCAACAGTCCAGCACCTCCCTGATATTGTGTCCAAGGAATTCCCCAGCTGTTTGCTGATCATAACATATGACACATACCTATCAACTGTACACATTGTAATAGAATGTACAGAGTTTTGCCTCATATTTTTTGTACGTTTTACATAGCATTGTGATTTTTCAGGTACATTACAGGCAAATCATTATAGCTTGAACATTAGGAAATTATGTCAGACATTTGAATTACTGACTCCATACATATCAGGACTTTCATGCTTATGCATCACCTGTTATTCTCTGAACTTTCCACATTTGTCTGGCTAGTACTTAATCCTTCTCCTTATATTTGGTTCTTTATCCCACTACCGTTCATGGCTTTGTCCAGATTTCCTGCTCTAAGTGGTTGAGAGGTATGATGTGACTGGAGAACATGTTGTAACACCACATACAAGGTGGCAGTCTTCATACCTCTCACTGTACATGATTTTGCAAAATGTCCAGCATTCTACCCACATATGTCTACTCTGTTCCTCATACAGTTGTGCTTATCCAGTAATATACTACTAAATGCAGTCCACGGAATTGTTGTAAGTACTGACACAGTTAAGTGATTGCCTTTACATCCTGCTGCTAATCTGCCCTGTTGCAACCTGATAGTAGCCACCTTCTAGGTTACTCAGAGTCTGCATAATGTCTGTAGGTTTGGCCTTCTGTCACCCCATTTTCTCTGGCTTTGTTCAGCTTTCTTGCAGTAACAGTTTGTGGCATTTTGACAGTCTGTGAGACTCCTACCATACGAGTAACTCACATGCAAAAGATGCTAGTGTGGCCCGTTTTGGACCATCAACACCATCAACCAGGGTAATGGCCTCAGCCAGGTGAGACACACCAGCCTCCAAAAAGTGAGATTTAATTCCTCACACTATCAACAGCATACAAACATACACTGTGACCTCTGCTGGGTCCCCCTGCATTTTGTGGAAAATAGAACTTCTGGCCAGGTTCTTTGCGACAGCCCTGAAATTATGTGGTCTGCTTCCATACCCTTGCAAATATACTGTTACTGCAGTTGTATAGGAACACTGCTGTGTTGGTTGTAGGGGACTCTGGCATTGACAGTCATGCATCTGTCCTATGACCTCACTGTTTGGCATTTCCCTTGCACAATCCAGTGGGTTTCCAGCCATGTGGCTTAATGCATATTATGGGACACTCAGTATTAGACAGAGTACTTGTTGTCCCAAGTGGCTGCTAGTTCTCTGCATGTAGCCCAACAGCCCACTCTATTCCCTTGAATACATGCAGCAGGTCCATACATATGCTACCATAGTCTAGTACCCCATACATTTGTTATATAGGATAGTGACTTACCTTGTGAATGCAGCAGCTGAGAGACCTGTGTTTCAGGGCTTACTCTGTCTGATGCATGCAGTAGACAGCGAGTACATGGTTATGTACAGGTTGTGTGGTCTGGCTGGCATCCTTTTTACTATGTATGTGAGTCAGAGTAAGGTGTCAGTCCGTAGGACCCTAGTTTGTCAGTGCATGTGCTATGAATTGCATTTTGACCAAGACCAGGGCATGCTGGGCATGCCTACGTCTGCCTACAGGGACAGCCTTCAGGGGGTTCCTCTTCCAAGTCCCCCTGTGGGTGTGTCTGTGGGGACCTAGGCACTGGTGGGAGGGGGCTGTGTATCCCATCCCTGTGATGATTCTGCTGCAGTTGTTTCTGCAGAATCACATTGTGTAGCATGACACATACTGTGGACACCTGTGCAGATGTGGCTGGAAAGTACTGAAGGGCTCCACCAGATATATCGAGGCACTGGAACTGTGACTTGAGCAGCCCAAACACGCAGTTTATGATGCTCCTAGCTTGTGCATTTGATTCATTATAGCATTCTTCTGTAGGTGCGTGCGCATTTCTGATGGGTGTCATCATCCACGGTTCTAGTGTGTAACCAGCGTCTCCCAGTAGATGGCCATATGGGATGACACCCTGACAAACATCTGGTACAGCTGTGATGCATGCCAGATATGGGAGTGATTACTGCCAGAGCTGCCAGCACACACACACATTCATGATAATGCCCTGGGCATTGCACATGACCTGGCAGTTAATGGAGTGATACTCCTTGTGGTTGACGTAGGCCCTACCTTCCTCACTGGGCAGTGCTTTGGTGTGGACATGAGTGCAGTCTATGGCACCCAGTACCTCGGGGCAGTATGCTACATGGTAGAATAGATGCATACTGCTGGCAGTCTACTCAGGAGTGCAGGGAAAATAAATGTGTTCACTGCATGTGTTTGCATGGCATCCAGGAAATGGTGGAGTACCATGGATGCTGATGCCTGTGAGACCCTGATTATGTCCCCAGTTGGTCTTTGAAAAGTACCTGAAGCTAGTGTCCTAAGGGTTACACATACCTTTGTTTTCATTAGGATGGGTTCCCCTTTGTTGGCTCTGGGTCTGAGTTGAGGGCTGCAGAGCTTGGTGAGTTCTTGTAGTATGTCCCTGTCCATGCTCTAGCGCGCTACAATCTCCAGCTCATGTAGCTCCTGAAAGGTTATCCTGGGCCTCAACACTCTTCTCCTTCTCAGTCTAGGCCTAGTGTCAGCATCAGCACTGACCTCAGCAACTAGCACATACAGATGTAACAGAGCTGCAGCAGCCCTAGCATTCTCTCAGTTAAAATTCCCAAGTCTGTGCTCCAATGCTGCAGAGTATGGGGGATAAATCAGATTGTACAGTGTATGCATACTTTATAGTGCTCTGCTGCAGATGCAGTTTGTGTGATTGGCTAACTATGATGCATCCCACCTGCCAAGAACATTACTGAGGGTTAAAATAGCCCAGTTTAGGTGGAACAGAGTTCATCAGTAATTTATACATGATTAGCTTTCTCAGGCAATTTCTTTTTTTACAGCCTTCCTTGCTAAGCCCTGTGGAGCAGCACGCAAATTCGAGCTGCAGGTATAAACTATGCTCACCAGTCAATAGACACACCCCCATGAATGGGCACACTTAGCACAGTGGCGTGCCACACAAATACACTCAAACTAGCTTAAACACGTGCCCTGAAGCTAAACAAAGCTTAGCAGCACTGGACACACCCTCCTGCTCAGTTCAGTGGTGGGCAGACAGACGCCACTGTGCTCCAATGTGCTTAAAGAAATAGAGACACACCCCTTTTTGATGTCTGCTACCTCTTCTGTGGACACCAACATGGTTCTGGGGCTACATGGATTTGATCTGTGGGCATGGATACCTATTTTATTCAGGGGGTGTGTCCAGTGCCTGCTAATTTTTGTTTAACTTTGGGGTACGTGTTCTACCTAGTTTGAGCTGGGGTGAGTGTGCCCATCTATGAGGGTGTCTCCATTGAGTGCTGCACATTGTTTATGTCTGCAGCGGAGGTTTGCATGCCATGCCACCGTGCTTAGCAGGGAAGGCTGTTTAAAAAAAAGAAAAGAAAATTGCCTGGGAAAGCCAATCATATATAAATTATTGATGACCTCTGTATCACTGAAACTGGGCCATTAAAACACTGATAATGATGTACTTGGCAGGTGGAATGCATCATAGGTAGCCAATCACACAGTTTGTACTACAGCAGAACACTAGAAAAGTTGCATACATCCTACAATTTGATTTCTCCCCATACTCTGCAGCAGTGGAGTACAAACATGGGATTTTTAACTAAAGCAATGCTAGGGACTGCTGCAGCTCTGCTACATCTGTATGTGCTAGATACTGAGGTCAGTGCTGCTGCTGACAATAGGCCTAGACTGAGAAGGAGAAGAATGTTGAGGCTCAGGATGACCTTTCAGAAGCTACATGAGCTGGAGATTGTAGAGTGCTACAGCATGGACAGGAACATACTACAAGAACTCACTGAGCTCTGAAGGCCTCAACTCAGACCCAGAGCCAACAGAGGGGAACCCATCTCAGTGGAAACAAAGGTATGTGTAGCCCTTAGGAAACTAGCTACAGGTACTTTCCAAAGACCAACTGGAGCGTGTTGGGGGACTCACAGTCATCAGCATCCAGGGTACTCCACCTTTGCCTGGATGCCATGCTAAAACATGCCAGTGGGCACATTTATTTACCCCACACCCCTGAGGAGAAGGCAAGCAGTATGAATCTCTTTTACCATGCAGCACTCTACCCTGAGGTACTGGATGCCATAGACTGCATTCATGTACACATCAAAGCACTGCCCAGTGAGGAAGGTAAAGTCTACATCAACTGCAAGGGGTATCACTCCATCATCTGCCAGGTCATGTGCAATGCCCAGGCATTATCACTAATGTGTGTGCTGGCAGCACTGGCAGTTATCATAACTCCCATATCTGGCATGCATCACAGCTGTACACAGCTGTACCAGATGTTTGCCAGGGGGGACATCCCATATGGCCATCTGCTGAGGGATGCTGGCTATATACTGGAGCCATGGATGATGACACCTATCAGAAATGCACACACACCCACTGAAGAATGCTATAATGAGGCACACACACAAACTAGGAACATCCTAGAGTGTGTGTTTGGGCTGCTCAAGTCATGGTTCCGGTGCCTAGATATATCTGGTGGAGCCCTGCAGTATTCTTCAGCAACATGGGCACAGATATTTACAGTATGTGGCATGCTACACAATATGATCCTACAGAAACAGCTGTGCATGATCATCAATGGGAAGGGATACACAGCCCCACCAGTGCCTAGGCCCCCACAGCCACAACCACAGGGGAATTTGGAGGAGGAACCTCCTGAGGCTGTCCCTGTAGGCTGATGTAGGCATGCCCAGTAAGCCCTGGCCTTTGCCAAGAGACAACGCATAGCACATGCACTGACAAACTAGGGTCCTATAGACTGACACCTTATGCTGACTTGCATACATAGTAAAAAGGATGTCAGCCACACCACACCACACAGCCTCTACCTAATCATGTATTTGCTGTGTACTGTGTGCATCAGGCAGAGTCAGCCTTGAAACACAGGTCTCTCAACCGCTGCATTTGCAAGGTAAGTCACTATCCTATGCAACAAATTTATGGGGTACCAGACTATGGTAGCATATGTACAAACCTGCTGCATATATGCAAGATAATAGAGTGGGCTAATGGGCTACTTGCAGAGAACTAACAGCTATTGGGACAACAGGTACTCTGTCCAATTCTGGGTGCCCCATAATATGCATTAGGCCACATGGCTGGAAACCCCACTGCATTATGCAAGTGGAAATGTGGAGTCATAGGACAGACACATGACTGTCAATGCCAGAGTCCCCTTACCCCAACACATCAGTGTTCCCATACAACTGCAGTAACAGAATGTTTGCAAGGATATCTCAGTAGACCACACAATTCCAAGATTGTCACAAAGAACCTGGCCATGTTGTATTTTCTACAAAATGCAGTGGTCATATCAGGGGTCACAGTGTATGTCTGTATGCTATTAATAGTATGAGGAATTAAACCTCACTTTCTTGAGGCTGGTGTGGCTCACTCAAGTAAGGACATTAGCATGGTTTATGGTGTTCATGGTTCAAAGTTGGTTCAAAACTGGCAGTGGCTACACCTTTTGCTTGTGAGTTACTCTTATGGTAAGAGTCCCACAGACTGTCCTAATACCATAATCTGTTACTGCAAGGAAGTTGACACAGCCAGTGAAAATGGGGGGAACAGAGGTCCAAACCTTTAGACATTATACATGCTCTGAGTAACCTGTAAGGTAGCTAGTATAACAGCAGGTAGCAACCGATCAGATTAGCCACAGTATGTAAAGGCCATCACATAACTGTGTCAGCACTTACAATTTAGTGGACTGCATTTTATAGTATATTACCAGAGAAACACAACTGTATGAGGAGCAGAGCAGACATATGTGGGCAGAATGCTGGACATTCTGCAAAATCATATACAGTGAGAGGTATGAAGACTGTCACCCTGTGTGCTTTGTTACATCATGTATCCCAGTCACATCATACCTCAACCTCTTAGAGCAGGGAATCTGGAAAAAGCCATTAACAACAGTGGGACAAAGGCCCAAATATAAGGAGAAGGATTAACTATTGGCCAGACAAATGTGGAAAGTTGATAGAATAACAGGTCTTGCATTAGCATTAATCCCCTGATGTGTATGGAGTCAGTAATTCAAATGCCTCTCATCATATCCTAACGTCAATCTGTAATGTTTATGCCCCTAATGTGCCAGAAAATCACAATGCTATGTAAAATGTACCAAAATATGATGCAAAACTCTATACATTCCATTACAATCTGTACAGTTGATAGGTATGGGTCGCATGTTACATTCAGCAAACAGCCAGGAAATGCATAGGACAAAATATCAGGGAGGTGCTGGACTGTGGAAACAGGTCCAGCAGCTGCAGCACACAAAATTCTGGACTGGAGTACAGGTAGGTCTGGTCTGGAGTCACCTTGTAAGTACCGACAGTCACACTGGGCATGCTCCTACACTTAGCTAACTTGAGCCCATGTCTGTTGCATTATCTGCCAAAAACCTGCTATGTGGACATATGTCTGTACAGATGTATAGGTACGTATACATATCTCTCTCTCTCTCCCTATCCCCCTCACACTTGATTAGTGTCTTTATCAGTATGTTGCATATATATATATATATATATATATATATATATATATATATATATATATATATATATATATATATAAGATAACAAGATATATATATATATATATATATATATATATATATATAGCTATATAACGTACAATGATACATAGACTCCACACATACATCTACAGAACACATTTACATTACTGACGCATACAACTACATTTAAGGAGAAAACCCTGTTATACAGATTGAGATAGATATGGGTGGGGATGTACAAATGTTCCACATACGCCTGACTGCTGGGATATCTGCTCATACACATCACAACAGCCATCTGATGGCACCAGACCAAGGCCACAACAGTACATTGTCCACTCACCCACTGACCGTTGTGCCTGAGGGATGTCATCCTGCAGACAGACATAAGTATGCAGGTGGTGTAATGTACAATGGGTGCAATGCACATCTTGGACAGGCCATATTGTCCCTGTCTACATGTCTGCCTATCAAACTGCAAACAGCCACATATGGCCAGATTGGTAGTTGTATGCAAATAGCAGGATTATGACCAGGCATCCCACTCCTAGGATACTGGATACAATAACAGTACTAAGCAGTATCTCTCTGCAGGCCACATATGATGTCTAAAACAAGGCCAATTAGTGTACTCCACAAGTACTGTGCCTGCATCAACATATACAACAGACAGAACTTGTGGCGCATGCAATAGGTACTGTGAGCTGTAATGTGTAATATTTCCCATCCATGTGAAGCAGAGTTCCTGCCTAACCCAATTCAAGTCCAACTTGGACAATTGGATGGGGAACCAGAAATTCAGCACTGGTTTGGCACCTATGTCTGTAATGGACAGTGGTAACCTCTAAATAGTTCATCTCCCAGGCTCATGTTTACATTTATCAAGGGTATCAGAACTTGTCAGAGATTTGGGATGCATAGCTAGGCTTAAAAAGGCCATTGTGGTCATTAGCCTAGTAAACACCTATGAATCTATGAACTAGTTAGCAAGGAGTTCTAATCTGATATCCTCCAACTCTGTGTGTGTGTATCAATATATCTCCTCCCAGCACTATGGACACGCTCATATGTACTGTCTCTGTGCAAATCTCACATCCTCCAACTGCATGTTTGTTTGTGTGTGTGTGTGTGTGTGTGTGTGTGTGTGTGTGTGTGTGTGTGTGTGTGTGTGTATCAATATATTGCCTCACAGCGCTATAAACATGCTCTCATGCACTGTCTCCATGCAATGGTATGCATTTTTGGCCATGTGATTGGCTGCTGGCCTTTAAATTCCCTCCTCTGCAAGGCTTGCTGATGTCATCCACCTTAAGATCACTGGCTAAGAGAGTAGTAGTGGTCCATGTGGTAATTACTGTGAGCTATAGGGTGTAATACTAGATAGGTAGACGTTCTAATCTAACAGCATCCAATTGTGTGTGTGTGTGTGTGTGTGTGTGTGTGTGTGTATCCTCTTGCAGCACTTCAGATAAGCCCCTATGGGCTATCTCTGTGGCTTCTGTTACAGGGCCTGCTGATGTCATCCACCTTAAGAGCACTGGCTGAGAATGTAGTAGCAGATAAACAGTGTGGCACATGCAATAAGTACTGTGAGCTATAAGGTGTAATACTAGATAGGTAGCGGGTCTACTGTCACAGCATCCAATGTATGTGTGTGTGTGTGTGTGTGTGTGTGTGTGTGTGTGTGTGTGTGTGTGTGTGTGTGTGTGTGTGTGTGTGTGTGTGTAAATATGTACCCTGACAGCACTACAGACATACCCACGTGGCCTACCCCTGTACATTGTTTATGCATTTTATGGGCCTATGACTAGACACTGGCCCTAAATTGCCCTCCTCTACATAGGCATAATTGATGTCCGCCACCATCTATAGTTGTATGTGCAAACTACCCAGGTGATGTGTATAAAGGGTAGTAGAATGGGTCACTGGGTATAAAAACATGATGACGCTGACTGGGCCCCATTGTTCCTGACACAATGTTCTACACATATGCACATAGGGAGCCATGAACATATACTGGCATACCTTGTTGAAGTCACACGTGTCTATAGTTGCACCACTCAGACTCCTGGGACAAAAACATACACAGCTCCATGACCCACCTGTCAATCTGTAACACTACCATCAGTGTACCATCAGGCAACAAAGATATACAACATTTGATGTGTACTCCAGACACATGCCAGTATACATTGCTTGTCGTGGCCCACAACAACTGCCATGGCATAACACTACTGCACCACACCAACACATGTAAAGTTATATGGCCACCCTGTCCACCAGACACATACATGCAGGTCCCCACATCAATGGCATGGATGGCAGGGATGTGGCATATGTATCATCACATACACAGGGTGTGGTGTGGTGGTGTCTGAGGTCTAGGCTGTGCCAACCAGTTGACAGCATGTGTGTGTGAGTTAGGAAGGGGTGCTGGTGACATTGGTCATGGAGAGATGCTGTGTGTGTGTGTCTGTAAGTGACCTGCATGTGACAGGGTTGTTGGAGTGTGTGCATGTACACAGTCAAGCTCAGTGCTAGCCCTACACCTGCATATGGTGGACAGCTGTGCACTGTCCATGGTACGATGGACAGTTCACCATCACCAGTCACCAATCAGGAACAAGCTCCTCCATGAGTAGCATGGGCAGCACCATCATACCCAAGGTCTACCTTGTTGATGTCATATCTTTGCTGTGCTGCCTTACCATCCTGTGCTACTGTATTTCTGCCATGTGTCCATAGTTGCACCATTCAGACTCCTGGGACAAAAACATACACAGCTCCATGACACACCTGTCAATCTGTAACACTACCATCAGTGTACCATCAGCAACAAAGATATATAACATTTGATGTGTACTCCTGACACATGCCAGCATACAGTGCCTGTCATGGCCCACAACAACTGCCATGGCATAATGCTACTGCACTACACCAACACATGTAAAGTTATATGGTCACCCTGTCCACCAGACACATACATGCAGGTCCCCACATCGATGGCATGGATGGCAGGGATTTGGCATAGGTATCATCACATACACAGGGTGTGGTGTGGTGGTGTCGGAGGTCTAGGCTGTGCCAACCAGTTGACAGCATGTGTGTGTGAGTCAGGAACGGGTGCTGGTGACATTGGTCATGGAGTGGTGCTCTGTGTGTGTGTGTGTGTGTGTGTGTGTGTGTGTGTGTGTGTGTGTGTGTGTGTGTGTGTCTGTAAGTGACCTGCATGTGACAGGGTTGTTGGAGTGTGTGCATGTACACAGACAAGCTCAGTGCTAGCCCTACACATGCATATGGTGGACAGCTGTGGACTGTCCGTGGTACCATGGACGGTTCACCGTCTCCAGTCACAAAACAGGAACAAGCTCCTCCATGAGTAGCATGGGCAGCACTACCATACCCAAGGTTAGATGCAGTGCTAGTACCTGACAATGACTGCTGTCTTCTGGGCCTGTGTCTCCCAATGGATTGCCTGGGACCATGTGCCCATGGCCTGCCACATCGCGGTGTGGACAGCACCCTTCCCTCTGTAGTGCTGGAGGTGCTGCCACTATGGGAATGTGAGTGTGCACAGTCACGTGGACTATCAGCAGATGGTGTTGCTGGCCTAAATCCCCATGTCTGATGGCCAACCCCAACCACATGTTCCAGCACAGACAATGTGCGCTCAAAGACAGACACTGTCTAAACCCACCTTCTGTCCACTACATCAGTGAAATGTTCCATGGCCTCATCAATGTGGTGGAGACAGTCACAGATGTCAGACTGTTCTGTATCCATAACCCTAAGCAGCAATCTGGTGTGTTCAGCTCATGCCTGTGCCTCCATGACAGCCTGAAACATGGGGCAAATGACCCGTGATGTGACACCTGCAACTGGAAGTGGATGGGCAGCAGCCCTCCTTCAAGCACTCCTGTCAATATGCCTGTGTGGTACCTTGCCAGCTGTCTGTCTATGGCCAGTGTTTACACTCACTGACGCCATAGTTTTCACACTGTCCTGTACTATGTTGCCACCCTCTGACTGTCCAATATCTGTGGCCTCTGGTGACTGGGTATGTGAGGGCATACTGACTGTGTGTGGGGACAATGGGGATAGAAGAGGGATGTCAACCTCTGGAACAGATTTAACCACCAACAACCCTACCTGTGCCTCACTGACATCAGGTTGTGAGGGAAACAGACTCCAACCCCACATTCACCTGTGAGAAGCAAGACAAAAGCAGTATATTACTACCTGCACTATTATTTATAGTAATCCACACAGAGTCATACAGATGAGGATCCACAACTGCATTACATGTCCCACATCTTCTCATCTCTGATCCCATGCACAACACACACACACCCACAATAACATATACAGACACCCCGAGTCCTGTATAACATGCACATCAGCTACATCTGGGTAACATTGCCAGTTCAATACACCTGTGAGGTATGCAATATGACAGTGTATGTCACAGAACTACACATAAAACCCAGTACACCTATCTTGACAATGATATGCCAGTTTTAGCACTACTGCCTCAGGTATGTACCTTCTCCTTATTGTGTATGAATGGGCATCTTGTAGTAATTGCCTCATGTATAGCAGGCTGCGTAGTTGCTCATATCTATAAGTGCAAACATGTTAATGTTTGTACAAATTTACACCTGCCATTCCCTAGGCTATGCACTGTAATTAACTGCTCCGAAATGGAACATACAATTATTCTAGTCTGGCTAAGCAGAAAACTTGTGCAAAAGGCAAAATGGCAGCCCTTAACATTCATAGGGTATATCTGATCAGGAAAAACAACAGTATGACACTTACCAGGTACAAGACCATGAACTCTGGCCACACCTAATGTCCCTGTGAAAGAAAGAGGGACAGGTATTGTCAGCAACACCAAATGTTGCAGTGTTATAAGGTAATATGTGCATATACCCGCATATACAGTAGCTAATGTGATACTGGCTATATTGCTGACATTCTGAGTATGTGTCCACAACTGTGGTGAAAAGCCACCTCCCCCTTCCAATGCAGATAGACCTGGCATGCATGTACTGGTCTGTAGAGCCTGCCACAATGACTGCAAATGTATTATACTGGTGAACAAAGTTGGTTTACCAGGATGCTCGTCTAATGTGGACATTGTGGCACCCATCTCCAAGATGTATGGCGTGATGGTTTGCTGAGAGCTGTGAGGTGATCCTAGGTTCACCAGGAATTCCTCTGTGGCTGAGAGTGGTTGATGTGTTGCAGGCCCTCCACAGGTGGCAGCATGATCCCTGGCAACAGCAGCTGCCCTTAGGCATGTAGCATTGATCATGTCTGTGGTCCGGTATTAAACCTGGTTGCAGGTCCTTCCCTGTTGGCCAATATCATTAACAGCCCTCATGAGGTCAGCCTATAATGCTGCCTGCTTTTAATGATTGTAGTGACCTCTTGACAGCAAGGTGTGATGGTTGAGTCTGAGGGGATCCACTATAGAATCATTTTCTGCAGATGAAAATGGAGGATGTCTCTGTCGATACATCATAACTGCAAGACAACAACAGGGGAACACATTACTCTGTACAGACCCTGCACAACCAAGATGGGCTGCACTATTCACTGCTCTGTCACACGTCATACCTGCAGTCTATCAACACATTACATATGTGGCTATCACCAAGATAGTAGCAATATGGGTAATGTCCCTGTGTGCCATGACAGAGTCTGCTGTATATCTCTACATCCAACACTGCAGTCTACTGTGGTATGTCCCCTATGGACAACGTCCTACTACTATGTCATACAACCACTGTCAAACAAATAGCTGTGTGCTATTACAACAACTATATAGGGACAGTCCTGCAACACCAGTGTGCCACAATGACAGACAGCAGTGCTAACTTGCTGTATTATATCTTCTCTGCAGGCATCATACCTTTCCACTACACAGATGTTTCCAGAATGTTAGTGTGTGCCTCATAGATGTGGTCCTTTTGGCACACACATGTACATTTCTGACAAATGGATGGCCAGTCATTGATGGCTGTTGTCAGAATATAGAGACTCTGGCTGTCACATGACAGAGCCTTCAGACAACACTTATGTTACAGTAATATCTGTTAGTCTATTCACACTCTTACTTTGTATGACCAATATGTATACTCTGTCACTGAGTTTGGGCTTGTGTCCCCTCCACTAATTATGGCTTTGACCTGAATTCTTGCTGTAAGGGGTTGACAGGTATGTTAGCCATAGCTCTCAAGCATGAGGTACGAATGTCAACAAAACAGTGACTTAGCCAGAGTACATCAGGCACAGTCAGGGAAACCTTTACAATGTCAAAACTATTTTTGTGTGACATTGACAAACTGAGAGGAGATGCATTACAGGGCATCATTTGATATTACAGCTGCGTACACCCTTAGTTACTGTCAATATGTCCAACTCATAATCCACTAGCTTTCTTACAACAGTCAACTGTTGTAGATGGGAGTTAACAGAGGCAGAGCTGTGATTTGATTCAAAGCAGGGACAGTTGAGAGACATGCCTGTAGCTGTTAGACAGCAGAGTATTCCAAACGTGTCAATACCATAGATGTACTACAGGTTTGCTGTTGTAATCCATATTCCCCATACCTCCATCCTCCCATTTACATCCCATTATATGGGGAGATGTATTACATAACTGGTAGAATGAAGTAATCCTGTTTTGACCATAACCTCTGCAAACAGCTTGAAAAACTGTTGTCTGTCTGAGTAAAGCAACATGCAGACCTGTTTCCCATAAGCAGCTGATTGCCTTTTGTAAGTAATGCTCATTAACAGGTGATTGCCTGTGCAACAGTCTGTGGCTCAGACTTGATAATTGCATCCAAACAGCTGGGTAGCACTTTCATTAGCCAATGAGATGGCACCACAGTGCAATATTTATGGGATTCTTGTAGGCTTTGGCCCCTTTCTTAGTCTTTGAGATGGACATTAGTGAGGTGTGGAGACTACAGCATCGTCGAGGGTAGGTACAAATGCTGTTGACTGTTGAGATTTATGTGGTATGTCCACAGTTTTGAATAATATGTTTGGCCACTGTCCCATGACATTGTGATTATCTGGCAGTTCAGTGGTAAACATTGTGGATTGTGGTCAGTAAGGAGAGAGAGAGAGACATGTGAGTGTCAGACATCATACCAGTTGGAATATGCATGCTGATGCATTAGCTGCTATTCTGTCAGCTCATTATCTTTGTAGGGGCAAACTGTGAAAAGTGTCCCTGTCACTGGATGTCTCCCCCCACCCTTTATGTATGGTTTTGTCTAGATCCCTTTTTCTAGAAGGTTGTGAGGTATGGTAGGTCTGTAGCAGCTAGCTTAACATACAACTGTATATGTTCCAGGTTGCAGCTGCTGCTGCAGCCTAGGACATATCGGGGGGAGTGTGAACACTTGGGAGGGCAGCAAGCTGTATGTGTAACTGAGGCAGCAGTGTCGGCTCTGTCATTACAGCAGAGCCAGTGGTAAGGGTACCCTTTACAGTCCACTTGAGGCATGTGCTTAAGGTACATCTGTTATGTACCACTGCCATTCATAGAGTAGTAGGAGACAAATAGGCTATACGAATATGTGCATTGTGTCCCTACCTACAATCCTTTGACTTGCTAACATGGGTAGCAGTTAATTCAGTAGCAGCAACCTGTGTGGGTTAAAATTGCATGACTCTGTCATTACTTGCTCTGTTCAGAACAATGTAATTGAAGTGCAGCACACTGGATTCAAACCCACGACAGTGGGTGGCAAAATGCATGGCAGGCAAGGCATTTAACAGACTGAGCTACCACATCAGTGCTGTCAAATGTGTATTTGTAAGTTATATGTGCATACATACAGTCTGTGACACACATTGTCTGCATCCATCATTATGTGCATGGCTTTCAAAGGCAGTTGTTCTGCAGCAGGGTCCCAGTTGTATACATGTTCTTTGCCATTGCTGCCCTAGCAGGTGTGTTTAAAAATGTTGCTGATAAAAGGGTATATTTACCTGCTATCCCAGGCCTCATGTACATCCAGCATTATTTATTTGACTGTGTACTGGTGTACTGTTTGCATCAGAGTCCCAGGGACACTCTAATTTTTCCCATTACATGTACTTGTAGTCTATCAGTGGCAATCAGTATATTTTGCTGGAAACACCTCTTTTAATTAAGACCTTCAACACCATTCCCCATTCTGGTATTATAGACAAGCTCACCAGCCTGAACATAAACCCCTACGTCACAAGATGGGTTGCCAACTGGCACATGGACAGAACCCACATGGCAAGAGTTGCAGGAGCTAGGTCCGACTCTAAACCAGTTACAAATGGCATTCCCCAGGGCTCATTACTAGGACCCCTCCTGTTTGGCATATACTTTTTAGAGGTACAGGCAAGCACAGGAGGACTATGGCTGACCAAGTACGTGGACGACTGCAACCTAGGGGTTGTAACTGACTCTCCAACTGACATAGACATCCTCCAAAAGGGTCTCACTGAGACAGATACCTGGTGTCAAAATCATGGCCTGAAGCTAAATGCCAAAAAGTGCATAGTCATCCCCTTTGGAAAAAAACAAAGTACCCACAAACTACCACATAGGTGGTAGTCCCCTAAATACGGAAGATGTAATAAGGGATCTGGGGACCCAAGTAGATAGTAATCTTACTTTTGATAATCACATTGCCAAAGTGGTTAGAAAATCCTTCTACGTGGCCCACCTAATCACAAAAGGGATCGCATTGAGATCAAAAGAGGTCATTGTGCCCCTCTGCTCATCACTCATCAGACCCATCATAGAGTACAATGCCCCATTTGGGATGTACCTTACAAGACACCTGCAACAGCTGGAAAGACCACAGAAGTACCTCACCAAGAGGATCACTGGCCTCAAACAGATGCCCTATGCAGCTTGACTGAAGAAACTCCAGCTGTACTTGGTCGCATACAACCTAATCACAGATGATCTCTGCCTGACATACAAGGCCATGTCCATCCCAGAATTGATGGACGTGCTCCACCTAAAGAAAAACTTATCCCCTCGAGCCACATACTCTGGGGACCTAAACCTCACCACAACAATAAATAGGATGTGCTGGAGGGATAGATTCCTGTCCCAGAGACTTCCCATGCTTTGGAACCAGATTCCAATCTACCTTAGGCAGAGCTCCTCGCTAACACTCTTCAAAAGGAACCTTGACGAATGGATGGGAAACAGAAAATTTACCCTGGGGATCACTTCAGTGGCTCTGCTGGACAGAGGCACAGGGAACTAATCTAAGGTGGCGGCGAAAGCCAACACATTCTGGCTAGGCTTATAAATGCCTTCGGGCAGATAGCCTAGTACCTACCTATGAACCTATGAACCTAAGAGCTGAGTGGCCTAGTGGGCTAATGCACTATGTTGTAGTTGACAGGGATAGTGGTTTGAGATTTGGTAGGGGTGATTATATTGTACATGTCAGAATCACATAAGATCATTAAGGCACCTTAAAGCACTTTTAAGTGGGTTTGAGTGGGTTTGTGTGACTCGATGCTCAGCTCCTCACAAACCTGTGCTAAAAATTGAAAAGAAAAGAAAAGAAAAAGGGGGCAATAGGACAGTGAAAAAATGGGGGCAAGCACGGGGAAAAACATACTGAAAGGCAGGTAGAGATGTGCAGGATGGGTATAGGGAAGAACCATAGCTTTTCATTTCTTGTACAGCAACAGCTGTGCAGTTTGACAGCTTTATGAATTTAGACTCTCAAACCCAGAGAGACGGGTGAAGACAACATAAATGTGTTGTCAGATCAATTGGATCAAATTAGTTGTGTCCAGTTGACATGTTTGTGAAATGGAGAGCTATGTATGGGGGCAATATTTTTTTTTTGTGGGACAGGTGCAACCCCCCCCCCCCTTTTTTATAAAGAGAGAGTGAAATTTTGGGGAAGGGATATACACACATGTCATGTAGAGAGTTAATTTGGGTAGGAGAGGATGCAATTGCAGACAGATAAGACAGGCAAGACTGCAGACAGGGGCGGTGTGTGACACATGAGGGGGGTAAACACCTTGGATGGGGAGGGTGTTGTGGAATCTGTGAAGCATGTGCCTCTATATGGCAGCAGCATGACTGAGCTCCTCACCCATGGGCAGTCAACACTGCTCCTTCACTGCCCCGAAGGTGGCTGTGCCAGAGGCTGGGCACCAGGGCCAGCAGGCCCCACCAGGTTGTCGAGTCTGGCCTCAATCTGGCACAGGCATCGTTCATAGCTCCTATGAGCTATCCTATGCACCATGGCTGATAGTTGATCTTGGGCAACTGGTGCCCCTCTGCCACCACTTCAGGGAGGGACGGACCCCATCCCCTGAGGCAGTTCCACCTGAAGTTGGTGCAGGGCCAGCAGAGGGGGCACCACCGGCCTGGGTCCCAGATGTGCTGGTACCCAGTATCACAGCCGGCTGAGGTAGGGTAGGCAGATCAGCAGGAACTGGGGTACCCTGTCATGCTGTGGTAATAGAGGTATAGCAATGTGTATAGGTTACTTATGAACAACGTAATTTGTCAGTAATAACAGCATGCCAGAACATTGGAAATAAGCCAATCACATTTCAATGTATATTATATGGAAGAAAACAATAAATAACATAACAGCTAGTATATTAACAGCATGACAGTAACAGTTACAGCATAAGGCCAACAACATAGGTACTTAACAAGATATGTTAGTATGCAATCATTATAATACATAACAATAGTACAACACATGCCCCAAAATAAAGTTTAATGTAACAATAGATGTTAATAGTAAACCATAATCAATGGATAGCAATAATAAATAAATGAAGATATGGGGTGGGGAGAGAGAGAAATTAACAGTCCATTAATACCATTATAGTCTATTTTGTGGAGAATGGTACTGCTATCTACTCTACAGGTCTGTCCTTTCTTTATGTTTACAAGTGGACCATAGCTGCTGTAGCACATACATACCTCTCAAGCTATCGACATGGGGCAGTATGGGCCAAGCCCTAACAACTACGGGTAGTAAACTACACAGAATACTTGCACATTAGGTGGACCTATATAACTACAAAAGAGTACTGTGGGCTGATGTAGTGATACATTCCTGATTAAATACTCATGTCAATGGTAAATGTGTGACAGAAGGAATACTCACTACTAATTACATTTTGTGACAGCATGACACTTGAGAGACATATATGTGTACAGTACAAAAAAATATACTACTATCATGCCCTGCTTGACAGGCATGTGGATAGAACCCAATAGCAGTGACTGCAGAGGACATCTGCATCTAATGTATTAATTGACTGTAGCAGTCTTTAACAGACACTCCAGGCATACAGTCATACCAGTGATTACACATGTTATTTATTTTATTTTATTTTATTAGTATTATATTTATTTCCTTTATTTTATGCTGTATATTCACATACCTGGTAATGATTTTAACAATCTGTAACATCTAAGCGCACAATTATTTACCCAGACTCTGGCCTAACTCACCCATTTTCCTATAGTTTCTGTGGAGAGAAAATCTGTAATCATTTTGTGACTGGTACTGTAATATATAGTGCTACAGACCACTGGATTCAAGCCCTAGTCTGCATGTGGCAAAATGTACTTCAGACAGAGCATTTAACAAACTGAGTTACTGACTCACTGCTGCTTACTTACTGACTGATATTTGCCTAGAGCTCACCTGGATCCAATATATGATCTGGTATTAGTAGTACACATTTACAGTAGATTGCAATGACAAAGGCATGAAATTCAAGCATGACAGAGATACTAGGTAGCCTATACATTACTACATAGAATGCAAGTGTACACAATATATTGTTAGTGGGTTGAAATATGTGTGACGTCTACAAACCATATCAGATTGAGTTGGCTAGCTCAACCATATATATTTGTAGACAGTATATTTACAGTCCACAGCTATTACACTGTTATACTTGCCTGCAGTACCGTACCTGCTGAATGCAATGGTTAAAACAAGACAATCCTGATATACACAATATACCTTGGGTGTTATTGTTATTGTTTCATGTGTTATTGCAGAACAGGTGTCATAATTCATTTCTTATAAAACAGCTCTGAATCTACACTTATTGCACAACACACTTTATTAGATATACCTTGAAGCAGACACTGGTATTGTTTTGTGTTTTTTTTACAGAACAGTTGTCATAATCGATTTCATGCAAAACAGCCCTAATTCCACACATATTGTACAATACAGCTTTATTAGAGGTACCTTAATGCAGTTACTGGTATAGTTTCATGTTTTTATTGCTCAGCAGTTGTTGCATTGCAGGTGTTGCAATACAAGTGTAATTCTACAGTTATTGCAGTAGAAACATTATTAAACAAGGTTAATCCTTTACTCGTCCCTGCTTATTGCAGTTGGCAGTAGCCACTTATTGAAGTACAGGTCTACGTCCACATTCATTGCAATACAACATTTACTGTACATACCTAATGGCAGGTAATGCTTTACTCTTTTTTGCTTATCTGACTATAGATTGCAAAATACAACTGTACTCACCACACTCATGGTGCATCCTGGCCAAGTGCCTGGCATGCACCTTAATGTTGCATGCCCTCTCCTCTGCAGCTGTTGGGAGAGAAGAACACCATTATGCATACCAGTTTATCAAACATTGAAGATTAGATATTGGTGAAACACAGGTAATGGTACTTTCATAGATGTGGGACATTCCCAGCCTGGAATTCTTGAACCCAGGTGCCCTAGAGAGCCCCCTTCCTTCTTTTCAGGTCATAATGGTGGTAAAAACACTGCTCACCTGTGTGGGGGATACCAGTTGCACTGGTGAGGTCCTTTCCCAACTGGTCCCAGGCCTCTACATTGCACTCTGAAACCTTGGTAACCTCCCTGCATCAGCCGGCTCTCATGTTTTTTTACAAAGAGTCCAACCATAATCCTGGACTCCTGAATGTCCCAAAACTGCACCCGAAAGTGCAAACCCTCTCCAACACCTGCCATAGTCTATTCCTCAGAGAAAGCACTCCAATGGATTATGCTTAATTGCCACCTGTTGAGCTTAATATAACCTGTTTTCCCACCCTTGCATGCCATTGGTCAATTTTTAAAAATGCGGCGCAATACTTGGCACCTCACAAACTAGTACAGCTGAGCTGAGCAGTGCTTAACATGGCAATGCTTAGCTATGCTTAGCAGTGCACAAACCAGCTAAGCACAGCCAAGCAATATAAAGCACTGCCAAGCAGTGCATAAACAGAGATTGTTTAAGCAGTGCTTATCAGGTCTTAGCAGAACTTAGCTGAGTGCAGCAGATCATCATTGACAAATAATCACAATAATTTGTCTTTGGAAAATAAATGCTTAAGTTTCTTTCCATGTATTTAAACCCTGCATCTACTGCTCATAAGGCTGTAACTTTAATCACTTGGCTATGTCGATATGTGAAATGCTGCTATACTTTTACATATACCTCTCAGCTAACTTTAAGCACTGCTTAGCACAGTGCTGCACTGCACAAACATGCCAGGCTATGCTTAAACTTGACATCTGAATCACAAATTAAATGCACCCAGTTTTTATTTTTAGATGTCTGGCACTTGTCAATTACTGCGGTCTGTGCAATGCTGTGCAAACTTGAAAAAAACAATATAATTAAATACATTGATATAATGCACTTGAACAGTGCAGGGAGTGTGTTACTCATCTGCAGACACAGTTAGTCACGCACTCCCTACACTGATTCCGTGTTCTATGGCTCTCCCACAGCAATGCGCCATTATTAATATTCATGGCACTCTACCAAGAGAGAACCATGTACACGGACACAGTAACTTCTGTGTAGGCTCTACACTATGCCTTCATGGATTTTATTAAATCTCGAGTTACACAGATCAAAACATACACTTTGTAAAATATTTTATTTATTTTGTGCAATGAGATGTGCTAAAATTAAGAAAAAAATGCATGTGTATATATTGTGCTTTGTGATTAAATATTTTTAACATGGCTTTCTTAAAGAATACTTAGTTGGCTAGACAGACTTTTTATTTTATTTTATTTATATATTTATTTACCTTTGTTAATGGGATAGGGTGGCTGAAGCTAATGAAAGGTCCCTTTCCAGTGGAGCACCAAGGATAAAAGCTCCAAATGAATCAACTGAAGGTATAATAATACAATAAAAACTGAAGCAATATATATAAACATTATATAATTCACATGAAACATACACAAATTAGCATATACATGTTTACAGTAACATCTTTAAAAGGAGTCCATTGTTTATAATTGTGCATTTTAGTCAGTATGGCTAAGTACTACCAGGTGAGTACATACTCCATTTACATTAATTTTTTTTCCCATTTTGTTTGCATCTGTCATTTCAGGACTTTTTCAGTGCTAAATAGGTTGTTGTTGTTGTGTCTTTCGGCTTTTCCCGGTTAGGGGTCGCCACAGCGGAACTCTGGTCCGCTAATGATTGGTAGTGGATTTTTACATACCGGGTTACCAGCCCTGACGCACAACCTTCAATGAAGGCACGCCCCATTCACGTATGCCTCCACACAGAAGACACTCTAGCTGAGAATTGAATGGGACAACGTCTTGCTATGAGGCAACAACGCTAATGTAGCACCATCTAAAAATATATGCTATCTGGAATGGGGGGGACTACTTTTATGCAGTGGTGGTAGGGCTGCATTCTAAGAGTTAAAATATAGTTCCCAAACTCCTAAGAAATTGCTCTATTTTTGGGTCACTGTCCCCGTTTTTCAGTTGAATGATTCTGAACAACAGCAATCACCCTGGTAATCACTTCAGATCCCTGGATATCAAGATCATCTTCAGAGAAAAGACCATCTTAGTGCCAGAACTTGTGACATCCCTGATTGCTTAGGATGTAGTTGAAAATCCATTCCTACAGTATGGATCTAAGCTTTCTCATCAATACTTTGATGAGAATTCCCTAAATTATAGACTCTTGTTCTCAGACAGGTACAACATGCTTTGGCTGAAATCACCACATCATGAAGGTGATGAGCAGAAGCTTGAACGTTTGTCACCCAGTCAAAGGCACCAGAGTGATTGCCCCTCTGTGAAGGCAGTTTACTGATAAAACTAGACTCTGCTTACCTTGTACCACATACTTATTTTTCTTCACAGATGGCAGAGATGACTTCCAGCTCTCCTTTCATTCAATGGACAGTATGTTTGCCAAAGTGCATTGTTTAATGATATATTGAGAGATCACTCTGTGGTAAGCAAGACTGTATGCATCTTCTGTACACGGATGTGCAAAATGACCCTGAGGAGGATCATACCTCTCAACTGTCTAGATTTCATAGAATGTCCAGATTTTTGGCTTATATTCTTGGTCTGTTCCTCATAAAATGTGTGGTTTTCTGACAAATCACTGAGATGATTTGAGGACTGAAGCCAGTAAATAATGGCATACATTTGAGTTTCAAGCTTCAGATCCTTCAGAAAATATATGTCAAAACAAACCCTGTTACTCTAGCAACGTTCTAGGTTTGTAAGAACAATATTTAAAATATGTCCCTATTTTTGGGCCTTTGTCCCCACACTTTGTTGGGCTTTGTCCAGATTTCTTGCACTAAGAGGTTGAGAGATACAAGGAGAAGACATGATTTCTAAAAATGTTAATGGGTTTTCCCTTCAAGTGTTTTACATTCAGTTGTTGTAAGAAGTCATTAGGGAAGAAAGAGTCAGAAGAAATATATTTTGGTAAGTTACAAGGACTTTGTTGTGGATGAAGCTCAGTCTGAACAAGTCCTCATTTCAGAAGCCCCATCTGATCTCACCATAGACTACTTAATATTTTCAGTGGAATCATAGAAATAGCACTGGTTTGCAGACATACCATCTTACATTAATTTGTTTGGCAAATGACAGTCATTTTCCATTACTAAGCTATGAAAGTATCTACATTAACTCCTTATAAAATAAAGCTGTGATGGCAGAAAGAAGAAATTGTCTATCTATTTTACCCCATTTGTGCAGCTATTATCTTTCCGTTGTCTTTCTTATATCCCTTTTATTTACCACCACACACCTTGGGGTTCTTGAATGGCAATGTAGTCTTACAGTCCACTGCCAACCCAGGGAACCTGCTCTGTTTATTCATCATTCTTTCACACTGACAATTCTTTCTAATGTCTACACCAATGTCTGTACCCTTAATCAGGCTGACATGCCCCTTCCTCCATGTTCTGACCTTCGTATTCTGCTGCAAGCAGTCATGCTGTTCCCAAAGTGTCTTTTGAGATCTTTGGCTTGACATCTAGCCAATTTCCATTGAACATCTTCTTATGAAAAAAAGGATGATGTTGTAAATCATTGTTTGTAGTGTAAAAACATATATAAAAGCCTTTCTGTGGAGAAAGCCTAGAACTCCTGCACCTCCCATTAAACCTCTTAACTGTCCAGATTTTAGCAGAATGTCTATATTTTTGTCTTATATTTTTCATCTGTTCCTCATAAAATTTGTGATTTTCTACATTTTTGTGACAAATCACTGAGGATTGATTTCAGTAAATAATGACAAGCATCTGAGTTTCAGACTTCATATCCTTCAGAAAATGCATGGTAGCACAAGGCCTTTTATTCTAGCAACTTCCTAAGTTTATAAGATCAGTATTTATAATCTGTCCCTATTTTTAGAGCTTTGTCCCTGTGACAAAAGGAGATTCTGCCAGCACAGCTAGCTGGAATTTTGTAAATAATTATATGTCATTGGTGAATACCAAAATGATTTATACGAGATGCTTGTGCTATAAATGTGTTAGAACTATATGTCATGTGTAAAGAACTGCTTGTACAGACATGTGTGTTGAAAAGGTATTTGCAAAGTGCTGTTTGAAGTGTAACCACAGTGTGCCCTAATGGAAGAGAACAGAAATGTACATGCATTATTGCAACTGTTTAAATATATATATTTTAACAGTGGGAACTGGAATACAGGAAGTTAACTTCAGTCCTGCAAACTTTAGAAAAATATCTGAAATTAAAATACTTTATAGGACGCAATAAAGAGGCTATCTCTCAAGTTTTCAATGCAGCTATAGACACAAAGTCTGTACTAGGAAGCTTTCTGTATTGTCATTGGAGTGAACTAATTGCTACTTTTGAAGCATGAAGGAATGCAATTGTTTTATAACTTCCAGCATCTGACAAAGATCTGAGGAAAAGCCTGGCTGTATATTTTTTACAGGTAGATGCTAAATGCTGCCAGCTTCTAGCAATGGGGGTTTTGGCCTGGAAACTAGAAGTCAGATGACCAGAAATGATGTCATCCTGAAAACTATCTCAGCAATAATATTTTAGATATTAATTTGAGAAGTCTCTTAGTGAGACAGAGCATTCTGCATTATGTCTTGGACCTGACAACAAGATCCACTCACCACATCTGCCTTGCTCTAATGAAGTAAGTTTCTAGGGAACAGTATATCTCTCTTATGTACAGTCAGAAATATAGTGAAGCTTAGTTCAGATGTTTTCTTTATTTGTGTGAGCCTGTAGTGCAATGTTATTTTAAATATTTCCTGTGGTTTTGAACTCTGATGTCACTGTGAATATATATTTAGTATTGTCTTGTTTTTTTATTATTTATTATTAAATATATTTAAACCTTTAATTGTGACTGATCTGTGTAGAGATATTTAAGTTTTGAGAGTACTTGCATATTTATTTGGTGACACTGTGTGGGCCACTCCTAATAGCCTTGCTCTTGGTCAAACTAACATTTGTATTAGAAGTTATAGTACAAAGTAAGATTGTGCACCCTTTGTTAAGGGCCTTAAAGTAGCTAATGATAAGTGACTGGTGGCAGTGAAAATGACCTTATAGTCTGGGCAGAAGGGGGCATAGCTAGTAAATCTGTGCCAACCTTTCCCAGGTGTGTATGTATGTGTGTGTGCAAATCAAACCTCAAAGGGTGTGTGTGTGTGTGTGTGTGTGTGTGTGTGTGTGTGTGTGTGTGTGTGTGTGTGGCAGGGACATGAAGCACTAGTTGGACAGAAAGGGTGCTGGAGGTCTTGGCTTGATCACTCAGCTGAGATCTCAGCTCTATAGCTATGCCAGTGGGGGGTCTTATTGGGGAGCTGGAGGAAGAGGGAGAAACCAGCCCCAGACTGACTGTGGTCTCTTTGTTCTCTTAATGGAAATTGCACTTGATGCAGAGAGCTGCATCTGGAAATACTGTGTTTGTACTTGTCATCCTCTCAGTGAACGTACCTCGCTGTTGCCAGTGGTGAAGATTGAGGCTCCTTGATTACTGGTCCAGTGGTGGGTCATCACAGTCCCCCCCCCCTTTATTTTTGCCATTGTCCAGATTATTTGTACTAAGAGGTTAAGAGCTATGCCTCCCAGACCACCATATCTCTAAATATACCTATTCTAAAACTGGACAATATTGGTTGTTAAGGAAAAACTTTCTTCCTCACTCTGTTTTCTGATCTCACACTAGTGGAATCTTTTCCACAAAACATGAGAACTGAAAAAAATATTGCTTGACAGAATTCCGGACACCCAGTTTAATGCACCTATATTGCTTTCCCTTTGTTGCTCATCTTCAGGTGAGCATTAATAAAGCTACCTAATCTGTCCTCTTACTACTTGCACTTCTGTCCCTTTATAAACCTAGTTACCTTTCTTTGTGCCTTCTTGACTTCCTTTCCCCTAGTTTCTACTTTCCCTTCAATCCTCAAATAGGTTGAATGCGTTTTTAATTCCTGTCTAGATGTCTGATTCAAAGATTCCCTATTGATTATTTCTCTTTAGACTGAAAAGGCCTCATAACTGCTAATCACATCCACAACTAGGATGGGGAGAAGAGAGTGACTCAATACCTCTCAATTGTCCAGATGTTTGCCTTATATTTTTGTTCTGCTTCCCATAAAATCTGTTTTCTGGCAAATCACTGATGACTGAAGACAGACATTTGAGTTTCAGACTTCATATCCTTCAAAAAAATGCATGCTAACACAACATCAGTTGTTCTAGCAACTTTCTAAGTTTATAAAAAACAATCTTTAAAACATCATTATTTTTGGAGCCTTGTACCCCAATTATTTTAGGCTTTGTCTAGGTTTCTTGCACTAAGAGGTTGAGAGGTATGAGTGACTCCCTGGGCTCAGATTCTTTGGAGCAGTAATCAGCATGTTTCAGTGGTGTGGGAGTCCAGTATTGCCATATATTTATCAGGCTGTCAGGATAAAGGATACCAATACTGCACTTGCAGTCATAGCTGAAATGCTGAGTGGTCAGTGTGTAAGTAATAACTGCAGCAAGCTGGCTGTTACATTTTTTTGATGGGGTCACCAGTTTAGGGAATTATTCAGAGTGTCAGATAACCTAGCTAGGGTTCTGCTATTAATCTTTGATTTCTGCTATGCAGACACTCCATTTCCCATTAAGCCAACTTCTTGCCTAATCATAGTCCTACATTTTGCCTTCCAGTGTCCTATGAAGGGCTGAGTCAAGCTGGCCTACTAAAAAAAGGCAACAGCTAGGTGTTAGGCTGATCCCTATGTAGAGTGCATGTGACCAGTGCAGTACTAGACTCTTCACCATTTGATAAATTGGTGTCTTATTTTCCAGAGGTAAAATTGTGCAACATCCTATGAGTAGCAAAATATTCATACACTGCAAAGCAGGAAGTGAGATGAATTGTTATCACTATCACAATTGCAATAGTAATGATGAGTCACAACACTGCACATTTATGTTTCTCCCATAACTTTGTCATTCTCAGTGCTGATAAATATAATATCCTACTCTTTGGAAACATATTCTAATAATAATAATTATTATTTTATTATAAAAAATGTGATGGTATTACTGGAGAGGGAGTCTGATGGTGGTGTGGTACATTTAAGGCTGATTAACTTTGTATGCTTTGAATATATCGGGAAATCAGGAAAGCAAAACTATGTGGTTAAGGATTCAAGCTTATGCCAGTTAGGCATTAAAGAAAGACATTCCTCAGTTAAGTGACCACAAGTTCTAGATATTGGGACTGAACCCAGAGACTGTCCTACAATCTACAAATGGAAATAAGCTTTCCATCTATAAATAGTCATCACTGTGAGAACCTTCCATCTGATAAAGGAGTGGATTTACATTGTTATATTAATATAGTTTGTCTAACTATTATAGGTTCATAGGTTCATAAGTAGGTACTAGGCTATTGGCCCAAGGGCCTACACAAGCCTAGCCAACAAGGCTCCCTGGCTTACGCCACCCAAGAAAGTTATTTTCCTGTGCCACTGTCGAGCAGAGACACAGAAGTGATCCCCGGGGTGTATTTCCTATTTCCCATCCACTCATCAAGATTTTTCTTGAAGAGTGCTAATGAAGAACTTTGCTTGACATAGATGGGTAGCCTGTTCCAAGAGTATGGGAAGTCTCTGGGATAGGAATCTATCCCTCCAGCATGTCCTGTTTATTGTGGTGACAAGGTTTAGGTCCCTAGATCGTGTAGCTCGGAGGGATTGGGCTTAACTATTACGTCTGAACCAGAATTCACTTTGTTGAATGAGTATTGGTGTATCGTTCTATATGTATAGGATAACTTAGTATAGCCTAAATTATAATGTGATACAAATGACTTGTTTATTTCATGTGTTACTCTATACTTTATTATCCGCAAATCTCTTAGTATTTGTTATAAAAAGGCTTAACTTTCTGCTTATCATGAATGTTATTCAGTTTGAAGTATGATAACTGGCAAGTGTTTCACAACAAAAATAGGGAAACAGGCAGTATTGCATTCAAAATGTCCACTGTCATAAGGAGTCTTAGCAAACTATCGATACCAGTCTTAGCTTAGATCAAAATATCTCCAGAGTGGTGTCATCCCTCTCATTTGTCCAAAATGTTGCAGAATTAGCAACTGGTATAGTCTCGTTAAGGGAAATGGTCTGCACTACATGAAGAGAAGTTGTCTCCCAGCTTATAAAAATATTTGGGTCTATATTGAAAACTCGAACGTTGACTTACCCGAACACCTAAAGGCTGACACGTCTTCATCGAACCGCAAAAACATCGATCGTCCTGAAGCCCGGAATCCAAAATGTCGATTCGTCATGGTTAGCCCTTCTGCGGTATAGCTCCGTAAAGTAAGTGTGCGATACTTAGGGTGCAGGTTAAGGTAAGTGCATAGATGGTAATGTATGTTAGATTTAGTGTAGGGTTAGAAATATGGTTGTATTAAGTGTATGTATGTGGATTATTTAGTTTGTTTGGGTATAGCTTTTTAAGGTAAGTGTGCAATAGTTACGGACCTTAGGGTTAGGGTGCGGGTTTAGTGCTTACTTGGTGGTATATGAAAGATTTAGTGTTGGGTTAGAAGTAGGGTTTAGTTTAGGGTTAGAAGTAGGGTTTTGTTTAGTGTATTTATGTGGTTTATTTAGTTAGGTAGTATGTAGCGGGCAGTGGGATGGGACAACTATGATATTTCGAGTTTTTGAATTTCGCGGTTTAGGGCGTTCGGTGTATTTGTGGTTCACGGAATATGTGTCGATGTTTAGGTGTTTGGATAAGTCAACATTCAAGTTTTCAATATAGACCCAATATCCATCTCTTAGAGACAAAGGAGGACCAAAACAAGCTCTGCATAGAGCTAAGTCTTGGATGATAACATCAGGAGATCTTAGCATTGTATTGCCCCAGTGACCATAACCAAGCATTTCTAAAAGCCCTGGCTGCAGAGGAGAGTCCAGAGACAGTGCTGTGTACTAATGATATTGAGAAATCAGAGAAAAACTAAAGAGGTTTACTGTGTGTCTTAAAATTTAGTCTGCATATTGTAATCCCACATGTTTAAGGGTACCATTCAGCAGTCTCCTGCAAGACAGACATATCAGACTGGAAGGTAATCATCTGGAATCTCAGCTACTTCACCAAATGAATGAAGATTCTCAGATCTAGAATTACTCTGAACCCATGTAACATCTTGGGAACAAGGCAAGCTTTATTAAAACACTTTCCCTGTTGTTATCTGAAAATTCTTCCTGCACATTCCTTGTCCAACATAACTACAAAAAAGGGTGAGTAATTCTTTTGAAATCGTCTAGTCAGGTAGTGGCAGGTGATACAGAGGCTCCATATCCTCTAAAAGGCATCATCATTCTGTAATATATCTGGGACCCAGGAATGTATAGTAAGGGCTCCTCATAAACATGTAAATGTAGACAATGTATTGAACCTCCCTCCATATCTTGTTCTGACTAAGGATAAGTCTGCCAGATCTACTGAGAGCCCTTGGCTTGCAGAAGACTTGTCTTGGACAACTTAGCAGAAGAACTACTTGTCAGGAGTCAGGTGGGCTATCTTTTAATTGACTTCAGCTGATGCCTCAAAAGCTTCTTCTTACTGAATGCCAGGGATGATTTGAGAGCTGCAGGAGCAGAGCACACATCCTCAACTGTAGAAAAAATGCATACGTTTTCCTGGAGATCATCACTGATCACTTAAGATAGTATACCAGAAACTGACACCACTTAGAGGGACACAGTATGCACACAGGTGCCAGGTGGAGATCATCACTGATCACTTAAGATAGCATACCAGAAACTGACACCACTTAGAGGGGTACAGTATGCACACAGGTGCCAGCTGGAGATCATCACTAATCACTTAAGATAGCATACCAGAAACTGACACCACTTAGAGGGGTACAGTATGCATGCAGGTGCCAGAAGAGGTGACCGTGCTCTCTGGATTTTTTGCATTGATGTGATGCCATTCAACAGGGAGCCATAATTCTAGAGGCTGAATGCAAAAGTTTCCCCATAGTTAAATGTTCATGTGAGTTCTCCATTGAAGCAACCATTCCTATGGCCTTATGCACCAGGGGGAACTAGAAATGGGCTATGTGATAAAATAATTAAGCAAACCACAGGACTAGAATAGCAGAGTAGTACATCCTTTTGTTATAAGGGTTCTTTATCATGGTATCCTTCTCAGAGAAAAGGATAACCATATACTGAAGTCTCTCTGACCCAGACTATGTGGAGAAAATGATAACAAATTTACTGTGGCAGAATCCACCATATCACCCATGCACACAGGTACTGTTATGACTCTGTCATAGTCCATGTTGGCGTGAATGACTTGAGATGTACCTCCCTGGACTAGATGAGGAGAGACATGATCAAGCTCACTGAATATGTGTCCCAGGCAGGTATATTCTTGCCTTAAGCAGCATTCTACTGTCACCCAGAATAATGTTTCAATACAAACAGAAAATGACTGACTTTAACAATTGTCTTAGTTTCTGGTGTCATTCCAAGGGGATCCAGTACTTGACAGCCTGGGATGACATGATGGAAAAACCACAATGCTTTGCCAGAGATGGCCTGCATCTGTCTCCCTTGGATTTCAGGCTCCTGGCAAAGGCTCTTGCCTCTCTCATAGTGCTTTTTTTTTAGGCAATGCCATGAGATCAAAACTACCAACATAAAACTTTCACCAAAAAGTAAATTAAAGGTCATGCTGCTAGGTTCTAGGAGTCTAAACATGAAAGTGCACTCATTGCAAGTGTTCTTATCCCTGGAAGATGCTGACATTTGTGCAGTCACAGATACCTGATTCAAAACAGTGGAGAGCACCCCAGCCATACCAGGTTACTCATCCTATCATACATTCAGGCACCAAACCATGGGCAGCAAAGCAAAAGTAGGTGGAGTTGCAATATATATATATATAAATGACATACACATCTCTATCCTGGTCGAACAGTATAATGCACAGGAAACACTCCAGGTGCAGTTAACAATTGGCGAGACCCCTATTCAAATCATTGCTAGCTATAGGCCTCCAACTTTGACTCAAGATGCCCACTCCACCTATCTGGACCTCTTTGAATCTGTCAAGATTCAACCCTTTACCCTGATCCTGGGTGACTTTAACTATCCAGCCATAGATTGAAAGAAATACTCATGCCAAAACACAAATGCCCAGAGATTCCTTGATTTCATCAATGCAAATGCCTTGGACCAGCTGGTCGACATCCCCACAACAAGTGAAAATATCTTGGACTTGGCATTAACCAACATGAGTAACCACTGCAGCATCCCTACAGTGTCATCGGTTTACCTTTGAAACGTTGAAACGCACTTGTCGAAAGTTAGTTGTGCGGAAGTACATTTTCAAATTTGCGGATGGCCGAAAAAAAAATGCATCGAATGTGCAATGAGTGAATGCACATTGACATTCGCTCATTCCAGATTCAACATTTTGGGTGCAGCGTGCACTATGGTGGGGATTGGGAAATGGATCCCTTCCCCACTGTAATGCAACCTTGGTGTTAGAATATTAAAGTAGGGGGGTGTGGGGGGTGCAGGATGCCCCCCTGCATTACAGTGTGTGTTTGACATCTGAGTTTGAAACTCAGCGAATCTGCTGTTCAATTTCCTGAGTTTCAAAATTCAGAGACGTTCATCAATCTGGATTCGGCTTTGCGGTTTGCCCAGCTGGCTGTTCGTAAAGCTGATTTTCACTGTTTCAAAGGTAAACCGTGTCATCATCCTTGATAAGATCCAACCACAAAGTGATCACTTTTGAAGTCACCATCTCCCCCGACCCCCCCCCCACCAGCTAGGGTCAAACAAAAAACTTCTCTAAAGCTGATTACAGCCTCCTGAGGGAAGGCATAAACAGTTTCACAGCCCCCTCCCCCTCCAGAGGAACTGGCACATATGTCCAAACTTACACCAAAGTACTATATGAGCATGTATATAGCTGATGGAATCAGGAATACCCAACAGGACGAAATCCTCTTCCTCAAGGAAGAGTAAACTTGTCTGTGGACATCTGCAATAAATAAACTCTATAATAAAAGGCAAAGTTTGCTGTCCAGGACCAAGATGGAGCAGCTGCCTAATTGGAAGCAATCTCCCCTTAGCTTGAACAAGCAATAAGAGCAAAAGCAAAATCCTCCAAAACAAACTTTGAGTCCAAACTGGCGACATCTGCTAAAGACAATCACAGGGCCTTCTTCACATATGTCTGCAATCTCAAGGGAAGCACCCAAATTTGCTCAGAACTGGTGGTCAAAGACACGACAGGTTCAGTGAAAACTTCACCCCTCTGTACCCCATCAGTAAAACAGGACATCCCCAGTACTTGCCCCCCTCCCCTTATCTGTAGTGAGCAAGTCATCACTGCCCTCTCAAAGGCAAAAAATACAGCCTCCATGGGACCCAATAACATCCCAGTCTACATCCTACATGAACTCAGACAGGAACTTGCAGCACCATTAGGCACCCTATTCAACCAAAGCCTGAGTACCGGCTTCGTCCCAGCTGAGTGGAGGACAGCCAGTTATCCCTTTATACAAAGGGGGTGCGTCCACTAATCCAGGAAATTATAGACCCATCAGCCTAACTAGCCTGATCTGCAAGGGCATGGAGTGGATTATCAAGGACCTCATTAACAAGGACATTGACAACCTCCAGACACTCGATACCATACAGTTTGGTTTAATCGGGGGAGGTCATGCTTGTTAAATTTGGTTGACCTCTTTGAGACAGTCACCAAGGCCATGGATGAGGGGAAGACAGTGCACACCTCCTACCTTGACCTGGCCAAGGCTTTCGATACTATTCCCCATTCAGGTATAATAGATACATTCTTTCAATTAGGCATCAATCCATATGTTACCAGATGGGTAACAAACTGTCTCACTGATAGAACCCACCTAGTCAAAATAGGTGAAGCTACCTCAAGCAGTAGACCCGTAATGAATGGTGCACCCCAAGACAGATCCTTGTGGTATGGCTGACCAAATTTGCAGATGACTGCAAGCTGGGTGCTGTCATCAATTCCCCTAGTGATGTGGACATCCTCCAAGAGGGTCTCACCCAAATAAATGACTGGTGCCAGAAGCATAGCCTCAGACTGAATGCCAAAAAATGCATCATCATCACCTTTGGGGAGAGTGACATCCCCAAAAATTATCACATTGATAATAAGATCCTAAGCATGCAAGACCCATTATTGAGTACAATGCCTTTTTTGGCATGTAACTCACCAAGCACATGCAACAGCTAGAGAGACCACAGAGGTTCCTCAGCAGGAGAATCCAGCCCTCAGATATCTACCCTACACAGATAGGCTAAAGGCCCTGTCCCTCTATTCAGTCTCATTCAGACTCCTCAGAGGTGACCTCTGTCTGGCATACAAAGCAATCTCAGACCCCACCTTGGTGGGACTGCTGCATATCCGTAAGGCAAGCTCCACTTGAGTAACCCATGAGCATGGTCTGTGACATCAATAGGACTTGTTGACAGGACAGATTTGTGTCCCAGAGACTCCCCCCTTTTGTGGAATAGACTCCCTCTTCGTGTCAAGCAGAGTACCTCATTATACCTTTTTAAGCGCAACCTGGATAACTGGATGAGGAACAGAAAATGCACCCCTGGGATTCCACCTATGTCCCTGCTGGACAGTGGAATAGGATGATGACTTGTTGGAACATGGGCTAAATTTTTGGCTAGGTTTGTAAGGGCCTCAGGGCCAATAGCCTAGTAACTTCCTATGATCCTATGTAGCTGATTCTGAAGAATATTTTAGAGATGGTTGCTGTTTTTGGAGCAAAGAAACTTGAGGCTGAACCTGCAAAAAATGGGATCTGAGTTGGCCACTGCTGCACCTCAGGCTTCTCCAGTAGGCAGCAAGGTATTTTTTTCTAGGCAGGTACTGAAGAAATGATCACATTTAATGTATTTCCAATGTATGTGTACATTTGTAGAGGAAGAGTCATTCATTATGCGTGTTAAATTAAAAAGGGAAAAAAAAAAGTTGCCATAATTAATAACAAGTAAGGACTTGGACAAGGAAGGATGCACAATCATTTTCCTAGAAGCTTCTGAGATTGATCTGAATTAATCACTAGAAATGGGTATGAGTTTAAGAAAAGAAGGTATATCGTTAGATATTACCTGGGCCAGTTTTTGGCTGGAATGGAGTACCTTACTAACAGATAGTAGTAGCAATGGACATTATACCATAAACTGAGGAGTTAATGAATGATGTAGATAAGACTTCTGCATCTGGTGGAGCATTAGCCAATATCTACATGAAAGGCCCTTAAAATATAATGCTGACATGAAGAAAACTGCAGGCTAGAATGTTGGTTGAATGAAAACAGAAGGAGATCTTGACTATCACTAGCAACAACCGATAACTGAGAGGAAAGCAACAGGTCATGCCCCCTTGGAGCTAGATTCCAACCCAAGGCTAGGCACTTGGTTTCTAAGCTCTATACTCATGTTTCCCTCTTGTGGTTCACAGACTGGAGAGCAGCAGTGACTGAGGCTCAGTCTTTCATCCCAGAAATGAATGACCAAGACTCACCTTTTTTGTGTGACCTCCACAATGACCAAGGACATGTATCTATCTGTTTCTTTACCTCAGACTATTAAATAATGAACCAGTGGAGGGGGTCAGAGGTCACTGAGACAGCAGTGAAGGCTGAACTGGTTTAGGCCTAGAAGTCCTAAGGTTGGTTTCTGGATTTCTCACCTTTTGACTCTCTCTGTGATTTGTACTTATCCGCTTCATAACTGTCATCCTTAACAGTGCTCTCAAGCCTGCTCATATGGTAAATTGATTACACTGTAAGGTGAGGTAGTCCTTTACCTTTTTTTTTACCTCTTGCATGTGGTACTAGGTTAAAGCAATTGCAATTAAAACTAAAGGGGATATTTTACTTTGGTCTGAGGCTGAAGAGACAAAGACGCTGATGGTACTGGTTGCTAGTGACTTTCTTTCTCTCTGAGGTGCTGAATATAAACATTTTCCTATGACAGAATATAAAGACAATAACTTAATAACATGAGGTGCTAGAATGAACTGAGGACACTGGGGTGTACATACCCTTTAACTGAGGTGTAGAGGTGCTTTATATGATACAGAAGGAGTGTGCTCTTCCCAAGCACAGGTCTTAGCAATGAATTCTTCAGAGCCATGTGAGAAGACAGAAAGCCTCATAAAATAAAATGTGTTAACTAACTTGTCATCTCCAGCTTTCATATTAAGGACTGAGGTCTGTTGGTCTTTAATATCAATATATAGACATATAGGCATTTGTGCAGTCATGAAGACCTGGTTCAAGGCTGTGGAGTGCACTCTAGCCATACCGGGCTACACCTCCTTCCTCACGTTCAGACCACAAACTGAAGGCATGAAAACTAAAGGAGGCGGTGTATCGATATTCATTAAAGAGAAATACACCTCCAGATTGAGTACGATTTCTGGGAGATACTTCAGGTACAATTAACTGTTGATAGGATACCTATTCAAGTCATTGCCGGCTACAGAACCCTCTGCAGGAATCAGGACAACCACTCTGCCTGTTTGGATCTACCTGAGTCTAACAAGATACATCCAAACACCATGGTTTTGGGTGACTTTAACTACCCATCCATTGAATGGGTAAATTACTTGTGCTCTAACTCATGTTTTCAAAGGTTCCTTGACTTTGTGTGGCATCCCCACTGTGAGGTCTTCCCTGTTGAGATCTGACCACAAATCAGTCTTATTCGAAGTAACTATCACACCTGACCCACCCCCACCAGCAACTAAACTAAAAAACCTCCAAAGCAGATTATAACCTCTTACAGGATGGTATAAATAGCTTTACTGCATGCCCCCCTCAGATGGAACTGGCAACTATGCTGAGTTCCACACCAATGCTTTATATAAACACCTGTGTAACTGCATTGACTTGGCCATACCAAAACAAGCTCCTCGAGGAAGAGCAAACCTGCCTGGCAGGCAACTGCCATTAACAGGCATTACAATAAGAGGAAGAAATTGCTGTCTAAGAGTAACAGGGAGCGAGCTCTAAACTGGAAGCACTCCCTCCTCAGCTTAAATAAGCAAATAAGACTTCTTGTGAAGTCCTCTAAAGCAAAATATGAATCCAAATTACCTTCCTCAATTAAGAACAATCATAAGGCATTCTTTTGTTATGTCCATAACCTAAAAGGAAAGGCTTAGATTTGTGCCAAACTAGTAGTTAATGATACCACATATACTGAGCCTGTGGACATAGCTAACCTGTTAGCCAACAGGTTCTGTGAAAACTTCACTTCCCTGTTCCCACCACACGTACTCCATGACATCCTTACTACCTGTCCTCTACCTTGTATTTCTAAAGAGCAGGTCATAAATGCCTTCTCTAAGGCCAAAACCACAGCATCTATGGGACCTGATAACATCCCAGTTTGCATCCGACATGGGCTCAAACAAGAATTAGCAACACCATTGTGTACTATTTTCAATCATAGTCTAAGCACTTGCTTCATCCCAGCTGAATGGAAAATGGCCATTATCCTCTTGCACAAAGGTGGTGCTTTTACTGACACAGGGAACTACAGACCTATTCACCTGACTAGCCTTATCTGCAAAGCCATGGAGTGAGTCATCATGGACCTTATCAATAAAGATATAGGTAATTTCCAAACACTTGACCCTACTCAGTTTGGATTTGTCAAAGGGAGATCATGCCTGTTTTACCTGCTGAACTTCTTCAAGACAGTCACATAGGCCCTGGAAAAGGGAAATCTGTGCATACAGCCTACCTAAACTTAGCCAAGGCTTTTGACACGATTCCCGCCTCAGTCATTATTGACAAACTCACACAGCTAGGTATCAACCCTTATATCGTTAGATGGGTCACTAACTGGCTCACTGATAGAACCCATATAGTCAAAATAGAGGAATCCACATCCAACAGCAGACCTGTAACCAGTGGTGTTCCACAGGGGTCAGTCTGGGACCTCTACTGTTTGGAATTTATTTCTTCAGTGTACAAGCTAAAACTAAAGGTCTATGGCTCACAAAGTTTGCTGATGACTGACAACTGGGAGCAGTCATAGAATCTTCAAACAATATCAACATCCTACAAGAGGGTCTTATACAGACAATTGATTGGTGCCAAAGTCATGGCTTTAAACTCAATGCAAAAAAAATGTATTATCATCCCTTTTGGTAAGGGCGATGTTCCTGCTGACTACCACATCAATAACAACAACCCAAGTAAGCACTCTGTGGTGAGAGACCTGGGCACACAGGTTGACAGCAACTTTACCTTTGATTACCATGTCTGCACAGTGATAACAAAGGCATCTTATATTGCTCATCTGAGAAATAAGGGCATTGCATCCAGAAAAAAGAAGTTATAACCTCTCTGTACCCTTTCCTCATCAGGCCAATAATAGAGTACAATGCCCCTTTTAGTATGTACCTTTCCAAGCACCTGCAGCAATTGGAGAGACCACAAAAGTTCCTCACAAGGAAAATTTAAGGTCTTCAGCATCCATCCTATGTAGATCATCTGAAATCACTGTCACTTTATTCTGTTTCATACAGACTACTCAGAGGTGGACTATGCCTTGCACATAAGGTAATCTTTGACCCTGCTTTATTGGAAATGCTGCATATCCATAAGTCAAATGGTACATGGGTTACTCACTCTAAAGATCTTAACCAGGTATGTGACATTACTAGAACATTCTGGAGGGGGCATATTTATTTCCCAGAGGTTACCACACATTTGGAATGGATTCCCACTTTATGTCAAACAGAGCACCTCATTGGCCTCTTCAAATGCAGTCTGGACGATTGGATGGGTAACCATAAATTCACCCTGGCGGTTACACCTGTGTCCTTCTTGGACAGGGGCAATTGGTGCTGATCATGGAAATAATGGTAGAACTTGGCTAGGCTTGTAAGAGCTTTATGGCCATTAGCTTAGTAACTTCCTATGATCTTATGATCAAAACAATTATTATTTGCCATCTATTGAAGGGGAATGAAAAATTATATAGATTCAATGTGAGCCGGGTGTTACCATTTGTAATTAGATAATATAGAACAGAATATTTGTTAAAGTTGCATCATGAATGACTGGGTACAAAGTTGCAGGCAGGGTGAATATAGCACAGAAGAAGTAATCATTCTCCAGCAGGACATGCTCACTCTGGTGTGTCATTGGAATCATAAGAAGCATTTCATTATACCTCTCACAGTTCCCTCATTTTGCAGAATGTTACTGATTCTGACTCATATTTCTCCCCATTCCTCATAAACTTTTTTCCTCCTGTAAATCACTGAGGATTACATTCAGTTAATAATGACAGATTCATAATTTCTGTTGAATGGAAAATACATGTTGACGCAAAAAACTGATGTTCCATTAACTTTTTAAATGACTTAAAGGAAATATTTAAAATTATCTCCATCTCCATTAATTTTGGTTTTGTCCTTGATTCTTGAGCAAAGAATTCAATAGCTTTTGCCGAAAGAAAGTGAAGCAAACATTTTGAAATTCACATTGATGTGTTGCCATTTTTATGAACTAATGAGTATGTTAAAAGAAGGAACCCATAGACCTGCCTAGTCTGCAGGGGCGGCTGATGACTTCAAATCAAAGGGGGGCTGCAGGAGACAGCTGAATGGGTGGGGTCAATGGGAAGGGGTGTGGTCAGCTAGAAAGGGGTGGAGCTATGTTCAAAACCACAAAAACTGTAACTTTAATTAAATATGCTGCCCTGGGTGCCAAATCATCATTATGAGAGTCCAATCAAGACAAAATGAAGTATAGAAGAAAAAAATATTTCAATGCATTAGCTGCATGACTGCTTACTTAATATCTAGATGGAAACAAAAAAGGTTGTGAGGCATGAAAAATAAATTACTTTTAAATACATTACTGGAATGCCAGTCAAAATCAAGTATAAGAAAAACAAGCAGCACTCAACTCAACCCACTTCTCCTTGCACTGCAGTTGTAATTATAAATTTATATTCAGCTTTATGAAAGTACCAAGTAACATGCTGAAAGTAGCAATCTCTGTGATACCCCACTTGTAAAAATGTTTCTTATTCAAAAAAGACCTGCTGCCTGACAACAGCTATCTACTTGTTTCATGGGGAAAACATGATCAAAGTAAAAAATGAAAAGCAAACAAGAAACAAGCTCAACATACATTGCTTAAAGGATTACTGCACAGGTTATGGACCACACACGATAGATTGGCATTCTGTTTAGTTTGCAGTTAAAGCCTGCAAAGATGACTGCAAGTCTCCAACAAATGTAATGAGCTTCTTAAAATAATGTAATCCTGTCCTTTATTACAAATACTGTCATATGCATTTCAATACCCAAGGCTTATACGTTATCTAGTTATGTAAGTATTCTCTGCATGGTAACAACAGAAAGGCTTTCAATGTTGGCAGTTCTTTAACAGTATGTTTATTAAAGCTTACGTGCATCTTACAATCTCAGACAAGCTTACCTGATGGTCATTAAAGCATTGCTACTTAAACACAGAGCAACAGGCACTTTCTGAATAATAATAAACATAAATCAATAGTATAAAAATATGACAGAAACCAGAACATTCTGCAAAATCAAGGACAGATCAAAATCCACTGTAGTACTTGTGTCTACCTTGGATGGGGGGATACTCTGCACATTTACACTGCATAACTGCTCCTTGCCTTGCTTGGACACATCCAGAGTCACTACATGGTGGAGTGGGGTGCAACAAGTATGTCACAATTTGAAGTGTCTCTGGCTGACTGTGATGGTCCTGACACATTTGTCATACCTCTCAACCTCGGAGCAAAAAATCTGGACAAAGTCATACATAGAAGTAGGACAAAGGCCCAAAAATAAGGACAATTTTTAAATATTGCTCTTATAAACTTAGAAAGATAATAGAATAGTAGGTCTTACATTAGTATGAATTTTCTGAATGGTTTGAAATCTGAAACTGAAATGTCTGTCATTATTTTCTAACCTCAGTCTTTAATGATTTGCCACTAATTTGCCAAAAAAACACAGTTTTATGAAAAACAGACCAAAAATGTGATGCAAAAATATAAAATAGCCACACAATACAGCGGGAAACCTGTCAAAGAAGGGAACTTGAGCATCTGACAAAATAAAATAATCTACATGCATTTCTAAAATAAAAGTAATCTATAACTCTGATTATTACAGTTATTTATTAGTTGTAAACCCTCCATGTTTTCTTCCAAAATTGCCATTTTGTGGAGGGATTATTAGGGGAAGAGCAACATTTTGAGCCAGAATCGGGGACAGTTGAGAGGTTTGGATATGCCTAATTCTATAAAACAATTTATTTGCACATACCTCTCAACCTGTTAATGCAGGAAATCTGGACAAGGCCAACTATATTGGGGGAGCATATAAACAGTACTAAAAAATGCTCTTGTATAAACTGAGACAGTTGATAGAATAACAGGTCTTGCTTTAGCATGCAGTTTTCTGAAGGTTATGAAGTCTGAAACTCGGTGTCTGTCATTATTTAATGACTTAATTCCTAAATGATTTGCCAGAAAACCACAAAATTTATGAGGAACAAACCAAAAATAAGAAGCAAAAATCTATTAATTCTGCAAAAATCTGGAAAGTTGAGCGGTATAGTTCCGCCGGGGCTGTCTTTGAGTTTGCCTCCCTTCCCCCTCACAAAATCAAAGTCGAATGGAGCCTCCCCCTGCAGACATTCCAATGAACCGTTACTTGTCTATTTCACCCCATTTACCATAAACACTAATGTGCATACTGCTTTACTTCTGCAATGATTTGGACTTCATTTAAAAGTTTTATTTTGCATTTTACAGCACAAACACTAATAGATATCTGCTAAACAAAGCAATGCAGTCTCACAGTGAAAACAGACTTAGCATTACAACTTCTCTGCCCTTGAAACTCACATTAATTGAAACAGCATTGAAACCCACATTCAAAGAAAATACATTTTGCCAGTGGTAGATAAAGATTAACTTTGGGTTTGGGCTGTTTTCAAATCACAGGCCTCTTGCACACGAAACATACACATGCTCTTCCATACACCTTCCTGATTGTATTAAATTATATTCCTTATTGTTTTGAACATTTTTCCAGTAAACAATAATACAAAATGCATGCACCAGTAATGACAAAGCTGCCCAATTCAGAACATTTCCATCATAAAAGTCTACTCAAACTTCTACAGTCCACCAGTATCAGTACATATGCGCAATCTCTGAAGTAAAAGTCATCTAAATAATTCCACAGTAAAGAGATTTGTAACTAATGAAGAGGTTGCTGCTAGCAAACAACTTTATATTTCATTGTTTCATCTACAAATAAAGTGCCTGTTGCCCTTGAGGAATAAATTGCCTATGTTACACTAAAAAGTGATAAGCTAGTAATATTGCAGTAGGGAATGGATGGCAAACTGATAACAGGTTCATAGTTACTAGGTATCTTTGCCAAAAGGAGTGCAGCATCCACCCCCTTTGCAACACATTACAGTATCAGCAATGCATCTATCTACTGTGGGAGTAGAACCCACAGCCATCTGCATCAAAAGCAAGTACACTACTTGTTGCGCTATTAACAATGCTAGCTGACTCAGCATAAGCAGCACTAAACTTTTGCTCCCCTGAAGATCTCAGCTCCTTGCAAACTCTACTCACTCAGCTGTATCTCTGAACTTTGCAGCACAAGAAATCTGGAAAAAGCCAACATTTATGGGGGGGGGGCAAAAGCCCAAAAAACATGGACACATTTTAAACATTGCTTGTATAATGTTGGAAAGTTGCTAGAATAAAATGCTGTGTTACCACCATGCATTTAACTGCCAAGACTTGAACCCAGGACCCTGTGAAAAACAGTCACAGCAACATACCACTATGCCAAATCAGCTGTTTTGTGAAAGAGAGGAAGACTGAAACATAAATAGCTAACATTTAGTGAATTCAGTTCTCACCATAGCTGTCAATCTCTTAGCACAAAACACCTGAACAACGCCAATAATGGGGGAATACAGCCCCCAAACATATTCAGTGAATTTAGTTCTCACCATAGTTCTCAACCTCTTAGTAAAAAACACCTGGACAAAGAGAGTAATAGGGGCATACAGCTCCCAAACATATTCAGTGAATTCAGTTCTTACCATAGCTCTCAACCTTAGCACAAAAAACCTGGACAAAGCCAATAATGGGGGAATACAGTCCCAAAAATACAGACAAATTTCGAATATCCATCTTATAAACTTAGAAAATTGATAGAATAAAAGCTTTTGTTGCCATGCTTTCTGAAGAATATGAAGGCTGAAATTCAAATGCTTGTCATTTTTATTTAACATTTGTTAACCAGGAAAGTCAGACTTGGAACAAAAGCCAATTTTCAGCAGAGGCCCAGAGAGAAACACACCAGGCACATGTCTTTGTAAGATGGGAGGTCACCAGAGCAAAACCACAGAGGACATGCAGACTCCACACAGAAGGCACCTCAGCCAAGAATCAAACCAGCAGCTGTCAGGCAACAATGCTACCACTACACTGTAGACTGAACCAAAAACACTACACTACTACTATACCACTACACTATTGACTTTGTAAGGACACAAAAATACAAAAAACACAGATTTTATGAAGAACAGAACAGAAGAAGTATGCGGGAAAAATCTGCAAATTTTCTACAAATGGTGGTGGGTAGGGAATTCAGGCTCTTGCCACCTCAGCCTCAGGTACAGGGTTCAAGCCTGTTTTCTACCCACCATTATATAGCACTTGGGGCATTTTATACACACACACACACACACACACACACACACACACACACACACACACACACACACACAGACACACACACACAAATCCATCTGGATTCTATGTGTATGCTCCAGACTGGTTTACCAACAGTCTGGAAATGCCGTGAGTCCACATACGCAATGTTCAATGACTCGTGTTTTTATTTTTGTATTTTCTTTTTTTATTTTATTTTCTTCTTTGTTTACAGCTGGGGGAGCTGCAGTCCTGCAGCCCAATAGCATGAGCTGCCCCCTGCTAATCTGGCTATAAGTTGTAGTTAAACAGGTAAATACACAACGTACAACTGCCTCTTTTCAACAGAGCTGTAGTTGGTTCTTGTAATGTCTCACTCTTGCCCCCAATCTGGCAGCCCATCCCCTTGGGTCTTCAGCTGAATAGCAAAAAAAAAAAAGAAACCTGGGATTTAATAAAGTGAAATCTCCATGCAGAAACATTGTAGCTGTTCGTGCATGGAATATGGCCGCCAAGCAATCCATTAAACTACTATTCTGATGTGCACGAGCTTGCCTACACTATTCCTGCATGGACACCACTGCATAATGCTAATTACCTCATTTGCTGGTGAAAACCATGCAAATAAGGTGAATTAGAGATTCAGTAAGCAGGCAGGCAACCGTGCAAGAATAGTGTTAGTTGCAGAAATGTATTTGGCTACTAGCAGAATACATTTCTGCAAAAAATTAAAATGGAGGCATGGCAGCTCAAATAAAAACATGTATTATAATCTTTAGGCATGCCAGTGGCCAAATATATAGCCATTGGCATAGAAAAGTGTTTCATTTTTCTAAAAATAAAACGTTTTTATTTGGCCGATCTTGGCCGTTTAACCATAGGGCAGCGGCGAGCAAATGGGATTGTGCCGAAAATAAAAAAAATGGGAAAATTTTAAGGGAATTCTGCATTTTGACATTATAGTCTATGGCATGCAGAATCAAAACAATACCAGGGAACAATGGTTTCTATGGAGAAAGGCTCTGGTGTAGTGCAGTAACTAGTAACTAAGGCAGTGGGGCATGTAAATGAGGGGAAATTTACTCAATCACATAAATATTCTAAGTGCCAAATTGCACCTAACCATGTAGCTGCTATAACCTCATTGTGTAAGCAAGAGGAGCAGCAGACATGAAAAGAGGGTGTGTCATGCATGGTGTAAGCACATTGGCGCTCCATGGCCCCCAGATAAGCTAAGCACAGCTAAGCAAGGGGATGTGTGTGAGGCTCTATTGACTTATTCCATGAAATAAAGAGCATGTTTGCATCCAGGGAGGGCCATTTCTCAGTGTTTACATTAGCTAAATGGGTATGCATGGCATGCACCGGGTCTAAAACAAACAAAATAAACCCCAGAAATAGTAGGACTGTTTACATTTGGGCACCAGGTTTGTGCATCCTTGCCTCGGGGCTTAAAATGGGAGGAAATGGGAATGGAAAAAAGGTGGAAAAGAGGGAAATAGAAGAATAAAAGCAATCAAGTACAAAATACATAGCTAGCAGGTGGAATGTATCATAGCCAGCCAATTATACAGGCAGCCTCTGCAGCACAACAGTACAAACTATGGAAACACCTTGCAGTCTTTTTTTTTCCCCACAAACTCTGCACCATTGGTGTACACATGCAGGTGAATTTTAACTGGAAATATGTTAGGGGCTGCCATTGCTTTGATCCATCTGTATGTGCTAGAGGCTTAGGGCAGTGAGGATGATAATGCTGACCACCGCCACAGACCAAGGAGGAGGTGTAGAGTGTTCAGACCCAGGGTAACTTACCAGGGGCTAGATGATCTGGAGATAGTAGAGAGCTAAAGCATGGACAGAGACATACTACAGCAAATCATTGAGCTGTGCCAGCCTCAACTCAGACCCAGAGCCAACAGAGGCGAACCCTTCCTAGTAGATATCAAGGTATGTGTAGCCTTAAGAACACTAGCTACAATTACTTTCCAAAGACCTACTGGGGACATCATGGGGGTCTCACAGGCATCTGCAACCAGAATACTCCACCGTTTCCTGGATGCCATGCTACCACATGCCGGTGAGCACATTTATGTGCCCAACATCCATGAGGAGGGGACCAGCAATGTGCAGCTCTTCCACCGTGTAGCAGAATACCCGGAGGTATTTGGTGCAATAGACTGCATGCATATCCATATCAAAGCACCACCCGGCGAACAGAGTAGGGTCTACATAAACAGCAAGGGCTTCCCCTCAATCAACTGCCAGGTCATGTGCAATACCCTGGGCATTATCATGAATGTGTATGCTGGCAGCCCAGGAAGTGATCACAACTCCCACATTTGGCATTCATCACAGCTGTACCAGGCATTTGCCAGTGGGGCATCCCATATGGCCATCTGGTGTGGAATGCTGGCTATGCACTAGAGTCATGGATGACACCCATCAGAAATGCACACACAACCACACAAAAATGCTATAATGAGGTACACGCACAGACCAGGATCATTGCAGAGCATGTGTTTGGGATGCTCAAGTCACACTTCCACTGCCTTGACATATCTGGTGGAGCCTTGCAGTACTCTCCAGCCACATGTGCACACATGTTCATAGTATGTGCCATGCTACACAATATGATCCTGTGGAAACAGCTGCAGCAGAAACAGCATGGAGAAGGGCCACACAGCCCACCACCATTGCCAAGGTCCCCATAGGCACAGCGGGACTCAGAGGAGGAGGCCTCTGAGCCTGCTTCTGTAGACAGACAGAGGTGTGCCCAATATGCTCAGGCCTTAGCACGGAGGGAATGCATAGCACACACACTGACACTGTAGGGACCCCAGAGACTGACATGTCTCTCTGACTCACACACACACAGTAAAATGGATGAAACACACATCACATTACAGGTAACTTACCATGTATATACAGTGTACTGTGTGCATCCAACATAGGCACCCCTCAAGTACTGTCCTCACAACTGCTGCAGGCACAAGGTAAGTCAGTCTTCTTAATAAATGAATAGATTAGTATGTTTTGGTAGCATATCTATTGTAATGCTGCATGCATTCAAGGGAATGGGGTGGATTACTGGGATAGCAGCAGACAACTGACAGCTATGTGGGACACCAGGAAATGTCTGCCCAATACTGGCCTCCCCATATTATGCAGTAGTACCTAAGGTGGTAAATCCTACTGCAGTATATGTGTGGGGCCAACTAACTGGGGGTGGTCATAGGTCACAGGCTTGATGTCAGTGTGGGGGTCTTATACCCACCGCTCAGACCTACACAGCAAGTCAGCTGTAGAAAACCAGAGAGAAATTTATGGAAAAGACCCAAAAATGGTGACAATATTGAATTACCCCCCCCCCTACAGATTCACACAGTGATAGCAGAGCAGATCTCGCAGTTGCAGTAAGGCTATGAAGGGTAAAAAGTCTGAAACTCAAATGTATGCCATTACAATCTGACCTGTGGTCTTTATTGATATGCCTCTAGTCCCCAAGATAGGGCACAATAGTATGGGAAATGGAACCAAAATGTAAAGCAGATATCAGCACAGTCTGTGCAAATGTGTACAGTTGACAGATGTGCCCAATCCCTTATACCAATAGAAATGCAGTAACATGTATGTTTTCAGGGAAATAGCAGCATAGCACACATTGGCAGGGCTGACCCAATACACATGAAAACATGTTGCATGTCCACAATATACAGGGGTCAATGAGTTATGTGTATGTGTGGTTCATACTGTCAGGATCTGGCCAGCATGTTCTCCTGGCAGTTGTCTTGTAGTGCCCTAGGTACAGTGCTGTCTTTGACAGAGCTATGTGCAGATAACTGCAGTGCCAACTATTATGCATGTCAGTGACACCTACTGCTCTGCCACTGACATACCTGGAAGTCACAGTGCTATGTGGAATATTGCACACATATAATGGACTTCTTGAAGGCTGTGTAGCAAAGGTGCTAAGGCTTTTGTGAATATAATGCTTTTTGGTACTGTTGCCAGTGGTTATTTTCAATAATTCTTTTTTTTTTTTTTTTGTAATATTTGCTTTTACATATAATGGACATGCCTACACAGTAGAATGCACTCTTAGAAAGATACCACACAAGCAGGAGATTCCCAGCCAGTATATCATCAAGTTGCGGGACTATTTACACAGTGCATCATTACTCAACTGGCTGTAGCCACACCTCACAACTGGACTTGTTGGGCAAGAATGTACATAGATGCCCTCATAATATTGGTCTATGCATCATACAACTAGTATTCCTCTGGTAAAGCACTGTTGTGATCTGAGTATGTCTGTCACTAGGTAATGACATAATACATTGCAGTGTCAGAGTACAGATGTGTCAGACAAAATGTCTGCTAAACAAACCCAGTACCCCAAGGAAAGTCCTGCGTACTCCTGAGAGGTATGGCTGTAGCACACAAAACCCCAACACTTATCTCTGGAATGGAGCCCCACTCTAACTATAGAAGGTCACACTGAGCATGCTCCTACACTTAGAGAATCACAGGACATGTTGGAACCCACATCGGCTATATGACTGTATTGTCTATATATGTCTGTGCATACAGACAGCTATGTACACCTTAAATGTCCCTATACACACACATATCAGGCAGGATTACCCTCAGTTGGCTGTAAGTGGCCCATATGTGATACATCTGCATCTGTTGCGTGTGATACACAGACATATATATGTGCAACAGATAACTTATGTCAAGCATACACACACATAGATTTGAGGAAGTGAGAGACAGACAGTGATAGAGAGAGAGAGAGAGAGAGAGAGACACACACAGAGGGACACAGAGTGAGTCACACACACAGATACCTTGAATGGCATACAGTGATGTCTTGCTGTGGGCAGTGGCATACCAGTTGTGAACAGTTGCACGTGCCATAATAAAAGGTGAGCCACATTGTGTAATAGTACTGAGGTTGGGTTTATAATATCACATCACCTGCCTGTGTAATGGTGTGTGTGTGTGTGTGTGTGTGTGTGTGTGTGTGTGTGTGTGTGTGTGAGAGAGACATTTGTGTGTGCGAGAGTGAGGGATTGTGTGTTTGTTTGTAGGTGAAACAGTTTTAGGCCATTCCCACCCACAACACTTCGCAGTGCCCCACTTTATCAGTCCTGCTGATGTCATTTCCCATATCAGCACCTTTGGCCAGTTGTCAGCCCAGTAAGCTTTGTAGCACATGTGGTAACTGTGTAACACTATAGTACTAATAAATAGATAGGCAGGGGTTCTAATCTCAATACTGGCAAGTAAGTGTGTGTGTGTGTGTGTGTGTGTGTGTGTGTGTGTGTGTGTGTGTGTATGTGTGTGTGTGTGTGTGTGTGTTTGGGTGAGAATCATATCGTGTGTGGGTTATACCATTCTGAGTTATGTACCACCTTGTACACTTCCCATCACCTTACTTTACAAGGCCTGCTGATGTCATTCACTTTAGAAGTACCTTGGGATGAGGTGAAATCATATAAGCTCTGTAGTGTGCCTGATAACTGCATAATAATATAGTAAAAATAACTAGGTAAGTAGGGGTTCTAATCTCAATCCTGGCAACTGTGTGTGTGGGATTGGGTGAGAATCATATCCTGTGTGGGTTATACCATTTTGATGTGTGTACCATACATGCCTGTTTACCACCTCCTGATAGCATTACTTTATATAGTGTGTTAATGGCATCTGCCTCACATGCAGCATGTTAGACCATTGTACAGGCCATACCAGTCATCTGTACAGATGTCTATGGAATATCCAGATGTTTGTAACCTATATGTGGTCTGTGTCCTCTAACAATAACCATGTATGTGACATTGTTGCCAAATAGGTCACAGTTAGTGTAGTGACACACATGCCAGCATTAGATATCATACCTGACTGAAACATTATGCTGATACAACGTCTGTTGCCCTATTACTTGTCCAGGCTTGTAGGAGCAATAGATGACTCTAGTTGCTATTTCTGGTGAGTTATCTCACCATCCATGAAGGCATTCACAACAATATGTATTGTAAGAGGTAGTGGGTTATGGCTCACACATATAATTTATGTGGGGCATGTCATATGTATTTAGCACTATAGTACATTAAAGTGGATATGTAGGTGTACTAATCTGTCTATTGCCAACTGTGTTTTTGTTACTGTATGCTCATCCCCTGTGTCAGTATTTACACTGTGCATGCAAAGGATATTCCATTGTGTCTCCCTGTTACACCCTGTGAACTCAGGAATACATACCACAAACGTGCCATACACAGTACCATGCACACCCTCACCAACTGCATCAGGGTTGAGTGTATGGGGAAAGAAATGGCAGGGGTAGCAGGTGCTGACAGGTGAATCTGTTGCTGTCAATCTAATGTCTCAGCTTGTGAGGAACCTACTGACAGCATTCCAGTAACCTGTTCTGTATGTATGAGCCTATGGTACTACACAACACTGAGGTGACATGTCTGAAGCCTACCTGTCTTTGACAAGGGGTATGTATGCAAGGTCACATTGTCTGACAGCAGTTTCCCTCACACACTGTTGCATGCATACACACCTGGTAAATGTACATATAAAGCTGTACATTGGCTATCAAACAGTGTATTTCCACTCTGCCATACTCCATGTTGGTAATGTCTGCAGGGCCACATCCAGCAGATGCACACACACACACCTGGAACACAAACAGAATACAGCATGTCAGACTACATTCAGTCAGTGGTACTAACAGCAATAATGCATCATGGCTAATAAGGTACACCCACCTTAATGTGTACCCATAACAAATGCAAGTAGACAGCACCTTACACAGTATTACATAGCTACACTGTACTATATTCACCTTGTGCATCAAACCCATATTAGCATATCCCTGCATCAATGATATGGATGACAGGAATGTGGCAGAGGTATCATCATATGCACAGGATGTGGTGTGGGTTTGTCAGAGGCCTAGGCTGGGCCATAAGGTTGACATCATGTGTGTGTGTGTTTGGAGGGGTATCCTATAGATGGGCTGTGCAGAGGTGCTGTGTGTGTCTGGAGGTGACCTGCTAATGATACAGATGTGTGTGTGTATGTATGCACAGAGTCATGCCATGTGACTGCCCAACACAGGGGTATTTTGGAAAGCTGTGGACCGTACATGGCAGGGTGTTCAGTTCACCGACTATGGCCATGGACATGGGAACTCGTCCTGCCAGGGGTCTCACTGGCACCACCAGGCCCAAGGCCAGATGCAGTGCTACTTCCTGATGGTGACTGCTGTGTGCTGGATCTCTGTCCCTGATGGGACCATCCAGGACAATGTGTCCATGGCCTGCTCCATTGTGATGTGGACAGCAACCTCCCATTCAGTAGTGCTGGTGTCACTGCCACTACAGGAATATGAAGGTGCATGGCCCAGTAGACTCTCAGCTGATGTTGGTACTGATCTACATCCACATGGCTGATGCCCATCTCTGACCACACGCTCTAGCACAGAAATGCGACAGTTGAGGATTGTCAAGGTCTCACCCCACCGTCTATTCATGACCTCAGTAATTTGGCATGTAGCCTCAACAAGGTCATGTATGTTGCTATGTAAATCAGGAAGAGTTGAATCCAACACCTTGAGTATTTGTCTGGTGTTGCATTCACTATGTGCCTGTGCATCCATGACAGCCCAAAACATCCATCTGGTGACACCTGCTGTGGCACTTTCAACATCAGCTTGATGAGCAGCAGTCCTCCTGCAAGCACCCCTGTCTATCCGCCTGTGTGGGACCTCGCCTGCAATGTGTCTTTGGCCAGTGTCTACACTCACACCTGCCATAGTCACCCCACTAGCTTATTCCATGCCACCACCTTCCAGCTGTCAATCATCTGTGGCTGCTGGGGGCGGGGTATGTGTGGGCATTGTGACTGTGTGCGGGGACATTGTGGATGACTGTGGGATGCCAACTGATGGCACAGATTCAGCCTCTGACAACCCTACCTGTGCCTGACTATGACCATCATCACTGTCAGAGTGTGCAGAGACACTGACATCAGATTCTGAGTGGGGGGGACCACGACCACCATGTCCACCTGTGGGGGGAAAACAACATATGTAAATTAATACCTGCACTATAACATTTGCTGCTACACACACACACACACACACACACACACACACACACACACACACACACACACACACACACACACACACACACACACACACACACACACACACACACACACACACACACACACACACATGCACAGATACGCACACACACAGACACATATAGGTGAAGTGGCAGACAGGTATTACACAGACCTCACAATAGCCAACTGGTGACATTCACAAAATAGTCAGACCACTACATACACACCCTGGACAGGCCCTCAATATCATGCAGTGCAGCCCTTTCCACTTAATGTTACTACTTATATACACCTCTGTGATACATGAGTAGTGTTAGTAGGTGATGGGCCTTCAAATTGCACACATTTCACCCATGTACACATAACTGCTGTTCACCTGTATAGCACAGAGGCAACTCCAACAGAACATACCTCTCAACTGTGCAAAGTGTCGCTGAATGTCTACATGTGTGGCTCATATTTCTGGTCTGTTTGCCATAAATTCTGTGCTTGTCTGACACATTACTGGGATGATATGAGGACTGGTGTCACTAATTAATGCCATATTTTGAGCTTCACACTTCAAAACCTGCAGTACATGTATGTTACAACAGAACTGGTTACACTAACATCCTTCTAAGCTTACAGTGGATATTATAAGTGTAGACACCCTTGCTAACATGCCAGGCTTGTCGGATATATAACATGAGACCACAGAAATCATGTGATAACATTTCCCACCTTAATGTGACCTATAACCCGTGCAATCCAATTGATGAACAAGCACATTGGTGAGGGGTAACATGTAGAAGTTGAAATATGTACAATAGACTGGTTGCATAACTGTGCACACCCTTAAACTAATACTTTGTTAAAGTACCTTTTGATTTCATAACTACAGTCAGTCATCTTGGGATGGTGTGTATCAGCATGGCACATCTCGACTTAGTAATATTTATACACTCTCCCTTGCAGAAGCCCTCCAACTCTGTCAGATTGCAAGGGCGTCCCTTCTGCACAGCCCTCTTCAGGGTACCCCACAGATTTTCTATTGGATGTAGGTGTGGACTGTGGCTGGGCCATTCCAAAATGTTGATTGTATTCTGGTGAAGACATTCTTTTTTGGATTTTGATGTATGGTTTGGGTCATTGTCATGTGGAAATGTATAATTCCTCTCCATTCACAGCTTTCTAGCAGACACATGAAAATTTTGTGCCAAAAGGGACTGGTATTTGGAACTGTTCCTAATCCCCTCCGCCTTGGTTATAGGCCCACCTCCAGCATATGAACAGCAACCCCAAAGCAGGACACTGCCATCACCATGCTTCACCATGGGGATGGTGCTCTTTTGGTGATGCACAGTGTTGTTATTGTGCCAAACAAACCTTTTATTATTGTGGCCAAAAAGTGCAAACTTGGTCTCATTACACCATAACACATTTCCCCACATGCTTTTGGGAGACCTGATGTATTTTCTTTTGAGAAATTCACCAGACTTGGATGTTGTTCTGTGTGAGAAAAGGCTTTCATCTTCCAATCCTGCCCCATAGGCCAGACATGTGAGGAATACGGGAGATTGTTGTCACATGTAGTACACAACCAGTACTTGCCAGAGATACCCGCAACTCCTGTAGCTTTGCTGAAGGTCTCCTGGCAGCATCCCTGACCAGTTTGGGTCTTGTCTTTTCCACACACTTGGAGGGATGTTACTGTTGCCTCATATTTTCACCACCATTTGATGACTGTCTTCACTGTGTTCCATAGTATATGCAATGCTGTGGAAATGTGTATGTACCCTTCTCTGGGTTGATACCTTTCACAAATGAGATCTCTTTGCTGCTTCATAAGGTGTATGCAAACTATGGCTGTTGCTGTAGCAGGCAACTGAGTAAATGTTAGGATAATCCTGGTAGAAAAGCTGACCATTATTTGCTGTTAATCAAAGAGTTGCTTTAATTGAGGGCAGGTGTGTACCCAAGAAAATGTAATGCTGTAATTATATTGAAAGCTGTTTCAACACAGTATTAGCTTCAGTCTGTGCACATGTATGCATCTAGCTTCTTGTATGTTTTTTGTGTGCCATAATTGTTCCCCTAACAGATTTTTTTGTTTTACAATTGAATTGTACAGGTTATAGGTCACATGAAAGTTTGGAAGGCTTTGGAAATGTTTTATTGTGCTCTCATTTTTGTATATCACAAATACCTGGCATTCTAACAGGCATGTGTGCACCATTTATATGCACTGTATAACACTAATTTACAAACTATGTCCTTAGTTTTGGGCCTTTTCCCCCCATTTTGTCAGTCTTTGTTCAGATTTCTTGCAATGACAGGTTGTGAGGTATGCTACAGATATGTGAAATCTTCTGGAAATAGGCCCCTGTGATGACCACTGTGATGCAATGCAGTTAACCCCACCACAAGTGAACATGCAGATATCGCAAAATGGCTGAGAGTAAGAATTATGTGCATGGTCATATGCATGACCTTAACATACCTGAGGTACTGGTGAGCCACAGCAGGAAAATCCCATACTCACTAGCATCAGGCTGCTGTCACACATCTAGACCAGAGGTACCTATAGAGTTGTGGGGGAGAGGCATTGTCAACAGACTCACATCTGGCATTGGTATAAGATGAATGCTACTTTTCTGCACATGTACAGTACAAGCTCTGATAGTACACAATTTGCTGTCCTTCACCATAGATGTGCACTTGTGTGCATTACTAAACCTCACCCACAAATGCAGTTTGAACTGGCATATGCATCTCAATACTCTATAGAAGACAGTATAACTGCTACATGATTAAATTGATGTGCACTGTGGCCTTACCTGGATGCTTCTCACTTGTTTGTGGGTGCCATCCACCCCCACGACTTGTGCTTCTTGTGTTGGCTGTTGTATTGGGGCTGCCCCAAGGTAGGCAAGGAGCTGCTCTGTTGATGTAAGTGGGGCCTGTGTGTCTGGCCCCCCACCTGTAGCAGTACTGTCCCTGGCCACGGCAGTAGCCCTTTGCCGGGCATGACGTATCAGGTCAGTTGCCCGATGCCTGACCTGATTGTATGTGCGGCCTTGGTGGCCCAAGGTGTTAACTCTGTGGACAAGGTTGTCCCACAGGGCAGTCCGCTCCTGCAGATTTTGTCGGCTATAGCCAAACATCATCCCACGGTGCTGGATTATGGCATCGGCAATGGCTGCATTTTCATCTGCAGTATATGCTGGCTGACACTGCATGCCACCTGGAAGACATAAACAGGGAAACACATCACAGGACCTCAGACATTGCCCAGAGTTGTTTACAGAGCCAGCACATCAACATTGCCTACCATTAGCCACCACTTACAACCACATCATATCCCTGTTATCTATCAGCACAGTATGAACCTGCATTGCACTCCTGGTCCTGATGTGTCATGATCCCCCCAATGAGGGCCAGTGCATTGCATAAACCACCATTCATCATTCACGTTTGTGTAGAGGGATGACAGAGGCCATCTTCCTTGCATATGGGTGGGATGTCAATGGTGCTCAGGCTTTGCTTGCATACAGTGTTTAATGGAGCCGAAAGAATATGCTTGAGTTCATGTAGGATACAGACAGGAACGTTATCAGGTCCCATGGAGACTTGCTTTTGATGACTTTGATTAGGCAGTATGCACCTGCTCCCTGATTATGAGGGGAGGGGTGCGGGTGCTGTGCATATCCACCTATACTGATGGTGAGCCATGGGGGTGATGTTTGCCCTAAACCTGTCAGCACCAGGTTGGCTATAGCTATGGTATGTGCATGTGGTGTGACTGACCACCATTACAGGATGGGTTGGGTTGTTGCCTCTGAGATTGCAGACATATGTGAAGACGGCCTTGTGATTGCCCTTGGTGAATGTGCCCAATCTGTACTTATAGTTAGCCTTACAGTGATTCACATGTGACCTTATATGGTCATTCAGACAAAGGTTGACTTGCTGCCAAGTTGGTGCCTGCTCCTACTTTGCCCTGTACAGCCAATATAGCGACCAATTATGTAGTTTGTGTATTGCTGCTGTCCAGTAAAAGGGGGGTTACTCTACCTTGGTGGAAGCAGGTTTTACAAGTAAGGTATTGCTGAATGCATACAGCTATGTAGGTGGTCATATAGCTGTTTTAGTAGGCATGGACACAAGGTCATAACACAGTTGGACACCTCTCCAATTTCAGCCTGATAATCATGCTTAATTCTAGTACCCATGTCTGTGTCAGGGCAATGCAACAACCAGTAACTGTAGAAATTTAACTTTGTTGGATGCACAGAAACTAAGATTACACACATGTACATGTACAGCTTATTTACCTGATGTTTTGCATCTCTTGTCTGTTGTTATGAAGCAGCCAGGTACACCTACTCATACATACATGTGCACAGGTAATACCTGATATACATTTCTGTTCTATGTCAGTATGGCACACTGTATTTACACTCTTGCTGCTCAGTCATTCCTCTCAACCTGTTAGAGCAGGACATCTGGAGGATGCCACACATACATAGGGGAGATGGGCCAAAAATTAGTGACACTTTCTTAATATTGCTGTAACACACTTAAGTCATTTGATAGCAAAATAGCCTTTGCATTCACAGACATACCCTGGAGGATGTCCAACACTCATATGGCAGGAAGAGAGTAGAAAGGCTAGTTGTGTGGTAGTGAGGGTAGGAACTTTTAATGTTGGCAGTATGACTGGTATGGGGGCAGAGCTGGCTGATATGATGGACAGAAGGAAGGTTGATATAGTGTACGTGCAAGAGACCAGATGTAAGGTGGGTAAGGCTAGGTGTATCAGAGGTGGGTCAAAACTGTTCTATCATGGTGTGGAAAGGAGGAGAAATGGTGTAGGGGTTATCCTGAAGGAACAGTATGCCAGTAGTATTTTTGGAGGTGAAAAGAGTGTTGGATAGAGTGAAGTTTATGATGCTGGAAATTGATGGTGTAATGATGAATGTTGTTAGTGCATATGCTCCGCAAGCTGGCTGTGCGATGGATGAGAAAGAAAAATTTTGGAGTGAGTTGGATGAAGTGATGAATGTACCCAAGGGTGAGAGAATGGTGATTGTAGCAGATTTCAAAGGACATGTTGGTAAAGAGAACTGAGGTATACGGAAGTGATGGGTAGGTATGGTGTTAAGCAAAAGAATGGAGAAAGTGAGATGGTAGTGGATTTTGCAAAAAGGATGGACATGGCTGTGGCGAATACATATTTTAACAAGACAGAGGAGCACAGGGTGACATACAAGAGTGTAGAAAGATGCACACAGGTGGATTATATCCTATGCAGGAAGGCCAGTTTGAAGGAGATTGGAGACTGTACAGTGGTGACAGGGGAAAGTGTAGTTAGGTAGCATAGAATGTTGGTCTGTGGGATGAAGTTAGTGATCAAGAAGAGAAGAAGGAGTGTGAGGGCAGCACCAAGGATCAAATGGTGGAAACTAAAAAAGGTGATTGTGAAGTTGAGTTCAGGGAAGAGTTAAGACAGGCACTGGGTGGCAGTGAAGATTTACTGACTATCTGGGTAACTACAGCAGAGCTAGTAAGGGAGATTGCTAGAAAGGTGCTTGGTGTGACATCTGGAGAGAGGAAGGAGGACAAGGAGACCTGGAGGTGGAATGAGGAAGTACAGGAGAGTATACAGAGAAAGAGAGTGACGAAGAAGAAGTGGGATTGTCAGAGAGATGAAGAAAGTAGACAGGAGTATAAGGAGATGAGGTGCATGGCAAAGAAAGAGGTGACAAAGGCTAAGGATGAAGCATATGAAGAGTTGTATGAAAGGTTGGACACTAAAGATGGAGAAAAGGACCTGTACTGATTGGCTAGACAGAGGGACTGAGCTAGGAAACATATGCATCAGATAAGGGTGATAAAGGATAATGATGGAAACATACACACAAGTGAGGCAAGTGTGTTGAGCAGATGGAAAGAGTACTTTGAGTGGCTGATGAATGAAGAGAAAGAGAGAGAGAGAGAAGGTTGGATGATGTGGGTATCGTGAATCAGGAAGTGCAACGGATTAGCAAGGAGGAAGTAAGGATAGCTATGAAGAGGATAAAGAATGGAAAGGCTGTTGGTCCAGATGACATACCTGTGGAAGCATGGAGGTGTTTAGGAGAAATGGCAGTGGAGTTTTTAACCAAATTGTTTAATGAAATCTTGGAAAGTGAGAGGATGTGTGAGGAGTGGAGAAAAAGTGCTTGGGTACTGATTATAAGAATATGGGTGATTTTCAGAGCTGTAGTAACTACAGAGGGATAACACTGATCAGTCACAGCATGAAGTTATAGGAAAGTGTAGTGTAAGCTAGGTTAAGCAGGGAGGTGATGATTAGTGATCAGCAGTATGGTTTCATGCCAGGAAAGAGCACTACAGATGCAATGTTTGCTCTGAGTGTGTTGATGGAGAAGTACAGAGAAGGTCAGAAGGAGTTGCATTGTGTCTTTGTGAACTTAGAGAAAACATATGACAGAGTGCCTAGAGAGGAGTTGTGGTAATGTAGGAGGAAGTCAAGAGTAGCTGAGAAATATGTAAGAATGATACAGGATATGTACAAGGGTAGTGTGACAGAGGTGAGTTCTGAGGTGGGCCTCATGGATGCATTTAAGGTGGATGGGGAATTACATCAGGGATGAGCTCTGAGCTCTTTTTTATCTGCAGTGGTGATGGAAAGGTTGACAGACAAGATCAGACAAGAGTCCCTGTTGACTGCAATGTTTGCAGATGACATTGTGATCTGTAGTGAGTGCTGCAGGACAGGTTGAGGAGACTCTGGGGAGGTGGAGATATGCTCTAGAGAGGGGAGGAATGAAGGCCAGCAGGACTACGACAGAATATATGTGTGTGAATAGGTGGGAGGATAGTGGAATGGTGAGGATGCAGGCAGTAGAGTTTGCAAAGGTGGACGAGTTTAAATACTTGGGATCAACAGTTCAGAGTAATGACGAGTGTGGGGGAGAGGTGAAGAAAAGTGTACAGGCAGGATGGAGAGGGTGGAGAAGAGTGTCAGGAGTGATTTGTGACAGACAAGTACCATTAAAAGTGAAAGGGAATGTCTGCAAGAGGATAGTGAGACCAGCTATGTTATATAGATTGGAGACCTTGGCATTGACAAAAAGGCAAGAGTCAAAGCTGGATGTGGCAGAGTTAAAGATGTTAAGATTTGCACTGGGTGTGATGAGGGTGAACAGGATTAGAAATATGTATATTAGGGGTCAGCCCAGGTTGGACAGTTTGGAAACAAAGCCAGAGAGGTGAGATTCCATTTGTTTGGACATGCCCTGAGGAGGGATGCTGATTATTTTGGGAAAATGATGCTACGGAAGAAGCTGCCAGGTAAAAAGAAAAGTAGAAGGCCTAAGATAAGGTTTCTGGATGCGGTGAGAGAGGACATGCAGGTGGTTGTTGTGACAAAGCAAAGATGCAAAGGACAGGAAGAAATGAAGACAGATGAGCTGCAGTGGTGACCCCTAATGGGAACAGCCAAAAGAAAATGAAGGAGATGTTGTAATGTCAGTCTTTACAGATTTGCCAATGATTATCCAGACATAACACAACTCTATGAGTAAATGATTACAAATATGAGGCAGACATATGGTCAGTGTGCATAACACTGGACAGTTGAATGGCATGAGCTCAGTATATCACATGCAGTTCAACACACATGTCTGCAACAGTAGTTTACAATGTCACAGTCAATATTGCTCAGCACACACTCCAGTAGTAGTCATATGTGAGACATCCTTTCCTAGGGTGACTCAGGGGCCTGAGCTGTGATCTGTGTCACTGCAGACAGACCCAGATGCTATGGCCATAGGTTCTGATCAGCAGTATATCAGTACAGCAAGCCTTGTTGAGACATATCTGTTGAACTTCCTATTTCCCATTATTATATACCCCCTACTGCATTCCATTACATGCTTACTTGTTTGACATACCTTTTTTTATTTCCAAGTATAGTTGGTTTGATTTCAATTTGTCTGTCTGTCTGTCTGTCTCTATCTCTCTCTCCCCAAGATGTAGGTATACATCTGTTTTGCATAGGCAGCAGCTTGCATTTTGTAGGTAATGCTGATGAGCAGCTGATGACCTGTGCACCAATTGGTGTTCCCTACTTGCTAAATGCATGCAGAACAGCTGTGTTGTTATTCCTATAGCCAATTGCACGGCAACACACTCCTATAATTGAGCACTTCATGTGGGTGTTGCCCCTTTTCCTTGCCTGTGAGGAGAACTTCATGGAGGTGTGTGAACAACAACATCACAGAGTGTAGTTGGAAATACCTCTTACAATGAAAACTGTGGAGACAGCCCAACAAAATGGGGGAGAATGTTCCAGACATAGGGACAGAATGTAAGTATTGCTGTTACACAGTTAGATTAATGCTAGTTTAATAGGGTTTGTATGGACATGGATTTTCTGTGTGATTTTAAGTCTGACAGTGTTATGTGGTTGACATAACTCTCAACTGTAGGGCTATCTACAGAATGGCCAGAGTCTGGAGTCTTATATTTGGTGTATTCCTCAGACATTTTTTGTCTTTGGAAAATCAGTACCATACTCTAGGGATTGCAGTCAGTAAATGGTAACATACATTTCTGTTTCTGACTTCATATCCCTCAGAGGAGATATGTTACAACAAACCCTGTTACACCAGCAACTTTCTCAGTTTACAACAGCAATATTTCAAATATGCCCCTGTTTTTGGGCCTCTGTCCCCCAAGTATGTCAGGCTTTATCCAGATGTCATGCAGTAAGAAGTTGATAGGTATGGTATATTATTATTTAATGCCTTCATTCCTGATATCCCAGTGATGTATCAGAATGCCAGATATGTTATGTGCAAAAGGCCTTATATACAAGAAAAAAGCCTGGACAATCTGAGGGACTCTGTATAGTTGAGAGTTCTGTGTATTTCTGGTGATTGTTGACAGAATGTCTGGATTGTGTAGCAGTGTAGAGTGTAAATGTTAGTTGGCCTGTGTAGGGATGGGGTAGATGTAAGTATTATGGCTCCTTTTCTATCTGACTGTGCATGCTGACCCAGTTTCTGGTGGTCTATCAGCTGTATATGTTTGTAGGGGAAAGACCATATGTTAGACATTTTAAAACTTCGAAATTCTGAACGGGGATTGGCATACAGCACGGACCAGGAGATTTCCCTTGTCCTCGCTGTAGTGCAATCTTGGAGTAGGTATATAGGTTCATAGGTTCATAGGTTCATACTAGGCTATCTGCCCTGGGGCAATTATAAGCCTAGCCCGATTCTGTATGGCTTACGCCACCCCTTGATTTGAGTATAATGTGCCCTTTTTAAGGTTTAGTTTACTGTGCCTCTGTCTAATAGTGACACGGGAGTAATCCCTGGGACAAACCTACAATCCCCCCTCCACCTATCGAGATTCTTCTTGAAGAGATTCAGTGAGGTGCTCTGCCTCACATGAACTGGAATTCTATTCCAGAGCGAAGGGAGCCTCTGGGTTATGAACCTGTCCCTCCAGCAAGTTCTATTTATTTCTGTGCTGAGGTTCAAGTCCCTCGAGCGTGTGGCTCTAAGGGATTTAGATTTACTGAGGTGGAGCATGTCCATTAATTCTGGATTTGACATAGCTTTGTATGTCAGGCATAGATCGCCTCGAAGTAGGCGGTATGCAACTGAGTAGAGCTGGAGTTTTTTTAACCGAGCAGCATATGGCATCTGTTTGAGACCCTTGATCTTCTTGGTGAGATACTTTTGGGGTCTTTCTAATTGCTGCAGGTGTCGGGTAAGGTACATCCCAAAAGGGGCATTGTATTCTATGATGGGCCTGATGAGGGATGAATAAAGGGGCACGATTACCACTCTTGATCTAGATGTGAATCCCTTCATGATGAGGTGGGCTATGTAGAAGGTCTTTCTAACCACTTTGGCAATGTGGTTTTCAAAGGAGAGATTGCTATCAACTTGGGTCCCCAGGTCCCTAATAACTTTCTCTGTGCTTAATGGGTTTCCGCCTATGTGGTAATTTGTGGGCACATTGTTTTTGCCAAAGGGTATGACTATACATTTTTTGGCATTTAGCTTTAAACCATGGCACTGGCACCAGTTATCTGTCTCTGTGAGACCTTTTTGAAGGATGTTTGTGTCAGCTGGAGAGTTGATTATGGTGCCCAGTTTGCAGTCGTCTGCGAACTTGGTGAGCCATAGTCCTCCCACGTTTGCCTGTACCTCGGAAAAGTATATACCGAACAAGAGTAGTTCCAGGACAGAACCCTGTGGGATGCCACTTGTGACCGGTTTCGAGTCTGACATGGCTCCAGCAACTCTCACTCTGTGGGTTCTGTCTTTGAGCCAGTTTGCGACCCATCTTGTGACATAGGGTTTATATTTAAGCTGGATAGCTTATCTATGATGCCCGAGTGGGGTATTGTGTCAAATGCCTTTGCAAGGTCCAGATAGGCTGTGTGGACAACCTTTTCTACATCTATGGCTTTGGTGACAGTTTTGAAGAAGTCAACTAGGTTCAAAAGGCAGGATCTGCCCTTGACAAAGCCGAACTGGGTAGGATCTAGTGTCTGTAGGTCCCCAATGTCTTTGTTTATGAGCTCCATGATGATTCTCTCCATAGCCTTGCAGACTAAGCTAGTCAGGCTTATAGGGCGATAGTTTCCAGGGTCCGTAGAGGCTCCACCTTTGTGGAGTGGGACCACTGTTGCTGTACGCCATTCTGTGGGCACATATCCTGTAGTGAGGCTGAGATTGTATAGCTGTTTTATTTTTTTTTATTTATTCCTCTTGGAGTTCATGTAGGACGCAACCTGGGACGCCATCTGGTCCCATGGAAGCAGTGTTTTTTGCTTTGGAGAGGGCACCCTTCACCTGAACATCAGAGATGTTTGGGAAGCAGCCCTCTGCTGGGATAGATACTTGCTCTTTTGGGGGGGAGGGGGTGGAGAAGTTTGCACTGAACCTGTCTGCCAGGATATTGGTGATGTCTGTGGGTTCAGTGTATTTTTTGTCATTTAGAATCAACTCAGAACAAGTCTGGGAGTTGCATCCCAGGTTTCTAACATAACTGAAAAAAGCCTTATGATTGTCTTTGGTGTCCTGTGCAATTTTTCTCTCGAAGTTGGCCTTGGAGGATTTTATGAGGGATCATAATTTTTTGCTAGTACTGATCAGAGATGCCTTCCCTATTAGGGATTTTGCTCCATCATGTAGTAGCTTCCTCCTTCTGTTGTACATTTTATTTATGGCAGGGGTCTACCAGACTGGACGCCTGCCTTTGGATGATTGGGTCTTGGTTTTGTTTGGGATAGCATGATCCATGCATTCCTGGAGATGTCAGTAGAATGCTTTTATATAGGATTCTGCAGTTTGGACCATAGTTTCCACTGGCCCTGGGGCCTTGAAGGATTCCACTTCAGTTTTGAGAAGTGAGAAATTTTTTAAACTATGGTTTTCTGGGCTGGGGGTGGGGTCGGGATGTGGACATCCAGTGAAATTAATTTATGGTCTGATCTTACCAATGAGGGATATACTTCTGGTGTGGAGCATAGAGTCCCCATGCTAGTAATGATCAGGTCTAGTATGTTGTCCCCTCTTGTTGGAGTGGTGACTAGTTGTTCCATAGCATCTGAGTTTATAATTTCCAGGAACCTTTGGGCTAAGGTGCTGGGGCTTGAGTAGTGCTCCCAGTCAATGTTTGGGTAGTTGAAGTTGCCCAATATAATGGTGTTCGGAGAGATCTTCATGTTCTCCAATGTTTTCAGGAAAGCCGAGTGGGATTCCTGACTTTGAGAGGGTGGTCTGTAGGATGCTATAAACTGAAAAGCAGCCTTGCCCACTGTTAGTTGCACATGGATGGTCTCCGATACTTCGTGCAATGCCACTAACCTGGAGGTGTGGATATCCTTGATAAATATGGAAACTCCCCCTCCTTTTGTGGTCCGGTCCGAGTTTTGGGGCCGAAAAGCATGATATGAGGTATAGCCTGGTAGTGCTGGGGTGCTCTCTGGAGCCTTGAACTAGGTTTCTGTCACTGCACAGATATCGATGTTCTCCATACTGAGGAGAGCTTTGAGTGCGTGCATCTTGAGGTTAAGACTTCTGGCATTTAGCAGCATTACCCTTAGTTTCTTGTTCCTTGTGCTGTCTATGGGGGTGGGTTTGACTTTTGAGCCTTGCCTAAAAAAGGCACTATGGGGGTGGCAAGGGCCTTTGCCAATATCTGAAAGCCCAGTGGTGACAGGTGCAAGGCGTCCCTAGCGAAGCAACGTGGCTTGTCGAGCATGTCATCCCAGGCTGACAGACACTGGATCCCCTTTGAATGACACCAAAATTTTAGCCAATTGTTAAAATTGATCATTTTCTCTTTGTACTGTGGCATCATTCTAGGTGAGAGTAAGATGCTGCTCAAGGTCAGGGTCATACCAGCCTGGGCTACATGATCAGAGAGCTCCTCTATGTCTCTTTTCATGTAGTCCAGGGAGGTACGTCTCAGGTCATTCACACCAGCATGTACAATGACTGAGTCATATTTGTATTTGCTTTGGAGTGACCTGAGTGCTTGCGTTATGTGGCGGATCCTAGCACCCGACAGGCAGCTCACCGTGACCTTCTCTTTATTCAGCCTGGTGAGCGGGACGTCAGTGTGTCTGACAATAGAGTCACCTATTACAAGAGTATCAGGTGTGTTATTCAGCCTTAAGGGCTGTGGCTGCTTGGCACACTGACTTTGTGGGTTATGTGTTGTGCGTGTTTTATTTTGAGGTATCGTTTGCTTGGATGTCTGTTTTGGAGGTCTCTATTGCTTAGGTAGATTTTTATTTAGAGCCTCCGAGTATGTTTTTGTGTATTTATGTGTTTGGTTCGCTGATGTGGTGGGACTATGTGATACTGGAATTGTGTTGTGTGAGGTTACCTTCTCCTCCTGACTGGTTACACCAGTTTTGAGATGAGAGAGCTCAGCCTCCAGTTTGGCTAAATAGTTGCATCTCTCACATATATTTGAACCTGTTTGGAGGAGGAGAGGGTTGTCCGTGTACATGAGACAGTTGTAACATTGCCTCAAAATTCCCAGATTCACCAGCTGGACTGGAGAGGAAACCATTGACTGACCTTTGGACATGCTAGAGTAATATAGGGAAACTGAATTTAAGACAGACCAATAGAGGACATGGTAATCGTAGAGAGTATAAGAGTAAGTAGTGCTTATGGTTTAATAGTGCTAACTTGTAGGATTACTTAATTGGACCAGTGAAGGGCCTTAGAATGAGAATATGGTGTTTAAATTGAGAGATAGAGCAGTTCTATGGGAAAAAGTGAAGAGCAGACTTTGTGGAGCCAGGAATAGTTTAAACCCAATTAGGCGGCACTGCCCGCTGTTGCGCTATGCTCAAAAACGTGCAAAACTGTGCAAAAGAGGGTTTTAAGAGAGGAAGATGAAGGAGTTTTGGAATTGACCCAAAATGACCAATAAAACTACAGTTTCAAGTCAGTAACCACTCCCACAGGGGCAGGCAGGCTGCCCAAAGTTTTTCACTGCCACTGATCAACAGAGAGACTTCCCTTTAGTCCGAGCAAAAAATGGCCTCACAGAAACTTACAAACAGTTCAAGAACAGCAAGCCTGTAACTGAACTTTTTTAAATCTCAGAAAAGTGGGAAAAAAGCAAGATTTTTGTTTTTTCAGAGATAGCAGAGGTTCACAAGTATCAACAAGTTATAACAGTGCAGTAAATGACCCCACATAAGAGTGCTAGGCCAAAGACAGATAAAATGCAAGTTTTGAGAAAAAAATGATTTTAAAAATAAGTGCAAACAGGAAATTCACTAAATAGCTCTAGGTTGTGCTCTAAGTACAGTTACTAATGCAGAAATCAAGTTTAACAAGCCAGAAAATGCTCAAAATAGGCAGCTATGCAGAATAACTTAGCAAATAAACAGAGTAAAAATACTTAAAATCTCAAAAGTGGCTCCTTTCTTCTCTCAGCGTTTTCTCCTCTTGGTGGGTGCTTCACCAACAGCCAACAAGCCTGAAAAGACACCAAAACCATGAGGCAACTAAGTTGTGGGGGGTGTGGGAGGTGCAGGGAGCTTGCCCCCCTGCTATACAGTATATTTTTTGTTGTTTGTGTTTTGCAGGTCTACTGCACATTTTCAAACATTCAAATGTTCGATCATATGGTCTCGGCCATATCAACTTCAAACATTTGAACATTCGATCATGTGAAGTAGACCCATAGATATATATATATATATATATATATATATATATATATATATGTGTGTGTGTGTGTGTGTGTGTGTATGTATATATTGTATATGTATATATTTATGTATATCTCTCTCTATATATAATGTATATATTTTTCGAAATATATGCATCTCCATACATACATATATACATGTGTATATGTATATATACAAAACCTGACTGATTCTACAGAATCTTTTCCCTACTGTTGAATGACTCTACTGCATGATATGTTTGAAAAAGCATCAGAAAGCCCTGCAGCTCAAATGGTGTAGTGGTACATTGCTCTGACTATGGTGTATAGGGCTGTAGGTTTGAAACTTGGTAGGACTGATTCTTTCATTGCTAGGCAGAACAGTGGCTGATGGAGACAGAGTGATTAAAGCAGTTTTAAGTGGTTTTAAGTGGGTTTGTGTGATGCTAAGCGATGCCAACACATGGTTAACCATAGAGATGCTTAATCTGTATTGGCTTCACTTAGCATCACACAAACAAACTTACTCCCGCTTACTCCCAATTACACCTGCACTAATTTCTTTAAAAGAAAAGAAAAAGGGGTGATAGGAAAGTGGTGAAAAAAGTGTGTGCTGAGGGAAAAAACAATATGAAAGATAGCTAGGGATGTGCAGGATGGTTGTAGGGAAGATCCATAGCTGTGCATTTGTACAGAATTTGGAGGTGAATTTGGACACTCAAACCCCAGAGAGAGGGGTGAGGACAACAGTGGACACATGTGAAATGGACAGCTATGTATGGGGCAATATTTTTTGGGGGGACAGATGCCCTTTTATTTTTTTAAGGTAAGAGTGGGATGTTGGGGAAGGACTGTAGGTACATATAGCGAGGTAGGTTGGGTAGAGAGAGAGAGAGAGACAGACAAGACAGCAGACAGTGGCAGTATATGACACATGAGGGGGGTAAACACATTTGACGAGAAGGGTGGTTGGGAATCAGAAGCCCATGGGCCCCCATATGGTTACAGTGGGACTGAGATCCCCACTCATGGGCAGTCACCACTGCACCTTCAAGGCCCCAAAGGTGGCTCTGCTGGGGGCTAGACAGGAGGGGTGTCCTGATCCTTGAGGTACACCAGACAGTCCTCAATCTGGTGCAGCTGCTCTCTGAACTCAGATCAAAGGGTACTGCTCACCAAATCCTTGAACTAACTGCAGGTGACAGGCTCCTGTCTGCTCCCGCTCCTGGGGGGGATGGGCCCCATCCCCTGCAGCAGTTCCACCCGAAGGTGGTGAGGACCAGAGAACGAGGGAGATCTGGTTTGGGTTCCAGACATGCTGGGCCCTGGTTACACGACCAGATGAGGTGGGACAGGAGGATCCACTGGGATCTGCCTTCTCAAATGTGCAATGATGTTGAGGTTTTACAAAATATGTTTTTTAGTCATGAACAACACATTTCAAGATTAGTTATAACAGCATGCATAGATGTTACAATTAACCCCATTAAACAGATTTGAAACAGTTGCATAGCAAACAGAACACATGCAAAAATGAAAGAACAATATGCATCATAACAGCATGCCAGTAACATTGATGACAACACGCCACCAATTATGGTATTTCAACAAGGTATGTTAACATGCAAGCAATCAAACATATTAACAATAATATAACACAAGTCCCAACAATAGGGTTGGAGCTCAACATACCAGTAGTATATGAGTAATAATTATTGATGCAGATGAGGGGTGGGGGGAGAGACTAAAAAGTCCATCAACAACTGTTTATGCTTCTATTCTCCACAACAGTACTGCTCAATACTCTATGGGTCTGCCCTCACTTTACATCTAGCTATGGCCCATAGCTTCTGTAGTACAAACATACCTATTAAACTGTCAGCCTGGAATGGTATGAGGCAAACTGTGACAACCCTGGGTACATGACTAGAGGGGAATTGTACATGTCAGGGTTACATATCAGGCACAGGAGGGGTACCCTGAACTACTGTTATGTGCTACTGGCGTCAACTGGTTTCCTATCTGTGTCCAGGATTATTTACAGCAGTGACCACTAGCTGTGACAGCATGACACTTGAGAGACATGTATCAGGAACAAACGTCTCAACCTCTTAGAGCATGACAACAGGACAAAGCCATGCATAAGAGTGGGACAAAGGCCCAAAAATATGGACAATTTTTAGATATTGCTCTTACAAACTTAGAAAGTTGATAAAATAGGTTTTGCATTTGCATGGCTTTTATGAAGAATATGATGTCTCACACTTATATGTCTATCATTATTTTCTAACTTCAGTCTATAATGATTTGCCACTGATTTGCCATGACACCACTACTTTATGTAAAACAGATAAAAAATCTGAGACAGATATCTGGACATTCAGTGAATATCTGTACAGTTGAGAGGTATGATTTGGGAAGAGTGCATATTGTAGGTACCTACCCTGCTGTCATTTGCAGGCATGTGGTGGGACAATTGGACAGTTGTACACAGTGTCTTGGTATACCCTTCATACAGCTACTACCAACATTTCCTTACCTGTAAAGCCTGTGGAGAAGATATCTGTTAACACTACCTGACTGTTTTTACATTTATTCATGATTCCTTGTGTGTAGAGATGCACACATCTTAGTACCAATTCCTGGATTCAAACCATGCCTGGGTGTGAAAAATTAGCAACTAAGCTATATCTCATCACAATGAGCTACTTGGGAACTGCTGTTTCTTTTTTCACTGGTTTCTGCCTAATAGTCTCTTGGTTAGACAGTCTGAACCTGTAATCCTGTGATGCATGCATAACATTTTTTATACTGTGCATTACTCCTTTGGATTATTACAATCTGGAAAGCAAAGGTTAATACAAGGCAATGCTGCATGGAGCACACTTTGATACTTAACATATTACTATTCAGGGTTCAGAGCTTAGTGCAGTTCATATTTCACATTTAATTTATATCTAGTTTTACATTTACACCATCTACAGTTTCTCTTAACAGCTTCTTCACAGATGAACCTCAGTTAATTTATGCTGTCACAGCCATTTTTGCTGTAAAGAACCTGTATATATTCTATATATGTCTACAACAACATACCAGAATAAATACAACAGTTTTTTGTACAGGTCTTTATTGTACATCAATATTAGTCAGTCAAACTTTTTTATTTATTCAGTTCACACAGTAACAGTATACCTACTAGCAATAATCAATGTACTCCTTCTTAGCTATTTGAACAATATACTGCAAAATAGATATGTACTCACTAGTCTGTTGGTGCCACCAAAAGCAGTCTGTAACCATGGGTTTTGATGTTCATAGCCCTCTGTGCTGTAGCTATAGGGGAGAAAAAACACACATTATGCATATCTGTCTATCACATTCACAGGCTAGTATTTCCTACAAGCTACTTGATAGTGATACTTACACACTATTGGAGCATTCTGATCCCATCCATCTTGGATCCACTGATCCAAGAACACCCTCTTCCTATGCTTTAGGTCAGCATAGTGGTGCTGCACTTGCTCACCAGTCTGGGGAATGCCAGTAGCACTGGTGAGGTCATGTGCGAGACAGTCCAAGGCCTCCACTTTGTTTTGGGAGCCCTGGTACTGGTCCTGCAGCAGTCTCGTCTCATGTTTTTTTACTAGGAGTCCAGCCATGACCCTGTACTCCTGAATGTTCCAGCGTTGCACCTGAAAGCGCACTCCCTCTTCTACACCAGTCATTATATCTGCATAAATGAACTATAACAGATTATGGCTGTATTCCCACCTGTACCATTTAAATAATGCAATATTCCTGCCCTTTGCTGTCATTGGACCATCTTGAAAAGGTTAAGCTCTGCTAACCAGTGCACAAATCCACTTAGGTGAGCTACCTGCTCCTTTGCATTCACGTCTTAGCAATGGTTATACCTGCTCAGCATAGCTGAGCATTCCTAACCATTGATCATCTTTCATTTATTAAATATATCAGAATACTGACTTCATTTATTAAGTATGTATGATTTACTTTATATGAAATCTTCTATGTGCTTTCCTTACATTGGCAAGGGGTGTGACTATACTGTATGGGATACTTGTGTATACATGGGTGGTTTCACATGTTATATGCACTCACACTTTCATTTTACACCAGCTACACTACCCTGGTTTATAAAAATCAGTTACTACATAATTTAAGTTAAAAAAAAATATGTTAACACTGCTTTCCCATATAAAAATTACTTGCCTGTCTTGGTACTCAAACCATGAACACCTGCAGGTAAAGTTGGGACTCCAATCATTACACTATCTCAGCTTGGGAATTTCAGTTCTATATTTGTATTTATCTCCTATGGGATGTTTAAGCTATGTTAAGCGGAGGGCCATAACATGCACACCCGCTTAGCTATGCTTAAACATTCCTTAGCCTAGAAAAAATATATAATATTATTATTATAGTATTATGTTATATAGTGAGTATTGTGGTGTTCTGACAAGTCATTGAGGACTGCAGTCAGGAAATAATGGCATACATTTGGCTTTCAGGTTTCTATCCTTCAGAGATTCATGCTAATACATATCCTGTTTTCTATCAACTTTCTAGGTTTGTGAGGGCAGTATTAAAGTGGTGTCCTTATTTTTAGTGTTTTGTCCCCCTATCATTTGGGCCTTTGTCCACATGGACTGCTGTCAGAGAATATTGGCATACATTTGACTTTCAGACTTCTATCCTTCGGAAATTAATGCTAATGCATGACCTCTTTTCTATCAACTTTCTAAGTTTGTGAGGGCAATATGTAAGACGTGTCCCTTTTCAGGGCTTTATCCCCCATTATTTGTGCCTTTGTACACATTTCCTACTTTAGCAGGTTGTGAGGTGTCATACGGCACTTTTACAATGCAGGTGTTCTATCACAGAACCTGTCACACATCCCCTGCATTGCTTTCCTGATGCCGTATGCATTTCAGTGTCCATGGACACTGAAGTAATCATTTATTTCATTTCAGTGTCTGCAGACACTAAAATACTGGCATAATATTAGAGAAACTCTCTAATATTATGCTGCATCATGATTAGAAAGTGCTGTATGGCACTTTATGAGTGCAGGGGTTTGTGAAATGTCCGTACACTACTTGAACATGCCCCCTGCACTTGTTCACAGTTCATGCTCATGTAGCTTAAACAGCAGCACACCTTCATGAATATGCAAGGCGTGCTGCTGTGGTTACATGGACATGAACCACTCCATGCAGGAATAGCACTATTTATGCACAGAGTTTATTGAATCCCAGGGAAAGTCTTTTCACCTAGTCTGGTGCCCCATGGCTTTTTACAGCTTACCACACAAAAGATGTTGAAGTGCTGAAATGTATTTGTGGTTTTCAGAAATGCTGGTACAGAAACAAGAATACAGGAATTACACTTCATGAGCCTGCCCCCTCACACCTTGCTCCCAGGATGACTTTTTTTTTGCCCCACCCTTGCTATGCTGTTCTTTTCAAGGGTAAACTAGGAGTGCTGTGATTTAACCTTTTTAGCAACTTATATGCTAAACTGCTATGCCAAACTGCCAGACTTACTCTTTAAGCCCATCTCTAACAGCCAGATCTCTTAAATCTTTATTGTTCTTTTGCACAGGTGTTAAATACAGGCAGCCTAAGCATGATAGTCTAGTGACCTGAGTTTCAAAGAACATGGAAGTATCTGGTACAATCAGTCTAGCATGGTAGGTATTTATAGGATGAAGAAAGTTACTTAAAGAGGTTAATATTTCAAACAAATCAGTGAGGCAACTACTTCTGTTAGACTACAAAGTCTATCCCCTCAGATTTTATTACACAACTGCAGCTTGCTCGCTGAAACATATTCATTTGAGCCTATCCAGTTGGATGGTACATTTTCCATTTGTAGTATATAACTTACTCTGATGTTTGTTTACCTTAGGATTTATTGTTTTAAAGGAAGGTATATGCAGAATTTATTATATAAGAAGGAAGTATGTGTAGAGCTTTACCACCACTCCCAATCAGAACAAAAAGTTCCATTGAACTGCCTTTTCAGCCTTCTTGACTTTCATTAAATGGACTTTGGTGAGTTAGGTTGCAGTTAACCAGACTACATCTTTCTATTCCTATATTAGGGAATAGTTGTGTACATACTTCCAAATATTTACCCGCCACTATGTCTTGATTTTCACAGCTTTTCCAGATTTCTGCCTTATATTTTTGGACTGCTCCTCATAACATTTGTGGTTTACTGGCAAATGACTGATGATTGAAGTCACTGAATAATGATAGACATTTGAGTTTCAGACTTTGTATCCTTCAGAAAATGCATGCTATCACAAAACTTGTCATTCTATCAACTTTCTAGGTTTATGAGTGATATTTAAAATCTGTCCTTATATTTGGGCCTTTGCCCCCCCCCCCCATTATTTTAGGCTTTGTTCATATTCCTTGTGCTAAGAGGATGAGTGGTATGCCTACCACCTGTGATGTTAATGGAGCCTGATGTCTGTTAACCAGGAGCAGAGAAGGAAATAATATGAAGTAAAAACCAAGCTGTCACTGGGTAACCTTAAGTTATATTCTTTGAGACTTTTATGCATGAATCTGACTTCTTTAGCAAACAGGCTTGCAGACCATAGCTCTGCAATAAGAGTATGCCAGCTATGAATAGTTCTCAATTTTATGTGCGCAGTATTATATTCTAATAGTTTTTTTACACTAGTAGCCAAGAGTAGTATTGAACCTATGTTTTATTTGTAGAAATTTGTAAGACAAAAAAAACCTTCTCCCATAATTTCCCAAGCCTGTCAATTAAAACATACTTCCAGTCCTCATATTTTTGTCTTCTAGCAAGTAAAATCCAGGTACACTTTTATTTCCAGTACTCACGGATTTCCTTTATAGAAAAGGAAAACAGAGTTGATATCTTCTTTCTTCCAAGGATGAATGCTACTTTATGCATATTTGTTTATATTTATCAATTTATGAGTGATATTTAAAATCTGTCCTTATGTTTGGGCCTTTGCCCCCCCCATTATTTTAAGCTTTGTTCATATTCCTTGTGCTAAGAGGATGAGTGGTATGCCTACCACCTGTGATGTTAATGGAGCCTGATGACTGTTAACCAGGAGCAGAGAAGGAAATAATATGAAATAAAAACCAAGCTGTTACTGGGTAACCTTAAGTTACATTCTTTGAGACTTTTATGCATGAATCGACTTCTTTAGCAAACAGGCTTGCAGACCATAGCTCTACAATAAGAGTATGCCAGCTATGAATAGTTCTCAATTTTATGTGCGCAGTATTATATTCTAATAGTTTTTTTACACTAGTAGCCAAGAGTAGTATTGAACCTATGTTTTATTTGTAGAAATTTGTAAGACAAAAAAAACCTTCTCCCATAATTTCCCAAGCCTGTCAATTAAAACATACTTCCAGTCCTCATATTTTTTTCTTCTAGCAAGTAAAATCCAGCTACATATTTTATTTCCAGTACTCAATGATTTCATTTATAGAAAAGGAAAACAGAGTTGATATCTTCTTTCTTCCAAGGCTGAATGCTACTTTATGCATATGTGTTTATATTTATTAATTTATTTATTGATCAGCATTCGTCCCCTGATCCATCCAGTATTTTCTTATAACACGCTACATGTTGTACATTTTTCTTTAAGTATCATTTGGGACTGAAACATCTGGATTTTTTCAAAGTCTAAGCTCAGGTTTAATGCAGAGCTAAAAGGCACACTGAAGACAAATAAAATTAGGTATTGTAAATCACAGCTTGGTAACATACAAGCACTGCAATTCAGCAGACATGAATAATATATAGCAAAAGAGTGTAAAGACAAAGAATATATAATTTAACAATAGGTCTAAGTAATTCTTTAATAATAGTTCATAACCTCTACTGATTTTGAAAGAAATTTCTCAGTGAAAAGACTGACTGAAATCTCTGAATTTGCTACTTGCCTGGCAGCCTCATCTGTTATGTGATGTGTGCACCACACTTACAAAGTACCACCAGGAGTAAACAAGAATTTGTCAGTGCATTGCATTTGTGCAGTTTACACACTGTGTATACAAACAGCAACTTCCATTTTAAGATGCAACCATATTTATCCTAGAATGATAATCCTTTAATAACCAGTAAGCAAATCTGATCATAGATTATATTACAAAATGAACAGTAGGGTCTGCTGAGGTTTGAAATGCATCTGCCAAGATGCACCTGATATTAGAATGATAATAGAGTTCCCTAGAATTTTTCAGAATGGCACCGGACTCTGTTTACCAAGATTTGCATATTATTGACAACACTTCTAAAATGATGAACATGCTGACACGGGCATTTATCTAGTAGACGGGTATCTATTACATATCGAAATCAGAGATAACAAAGTCACAATGAAACCATGTTTCTACACTGTAATAACTATACCACAGACAGAAAAAATATATACCAAGGCAATGACTTGTAGTGTTTGCTTGAAAAATAAACAGAAGTGATTTTCATTACAAAGTTGTCTGTTACTGATTCACTTTTATTAACATTTGGTAACTTACAAAAATCTGTAGTAGAATTCATATGTCACGTTGTCTTTGCTAAGATCTTTCTGCTCCCTGAAACAAGTGAGGTCTTCAAGCCCCTGAGTAAAGCATTTTGGGTTATTAGGCTCTGTGGCCAGCAGCTTGGAAACTGGTGTTAAAAAAAAGGTTTAATTACTTTACTTTAATGAACATATTTATAATAAATAAAATTCTTCATCAGTCAACAGACTAAAACAAACAGTAATATATTTTAACAATGGAAAAGTTTACAAACATAGGTAAAATATTTTCTTCATACATATGTTCACAGTTTTTGAACAATCCACTTTCTCTTAGGCTATCATTTTTTGACACTTTTCTACAACTTAAATGAAGTACATAGCTAAATATTAAATTTACCATGTACAATCACAAATCATATCTCTTGCTGATTTCAGGAAAAGTCTGGCACTTCATTTGGAAAAGCTTGAAAATCATGCAACAATTGTGGCAAAACAAAAACTATTCACCACTTGCAATCTTTGCTTCATCTCTAAACCTCCAGATGTACAATTTCCCTAGTACAAAAATTCTTCTGTAGCCACTTCTTCAAGTGATCATATGTTCTACTAACAGACTCTTTTAAGAAATTACCCAACAAATTTCTCAGATATCTCATATATTCACCCTTCCATAAATATCATAGCTATAGCAGTAAATATATCATAATAAATCAGTATACCAAAGAAGACAAAGGCAAAGCAGAATACAAATAGAAAATGCTAATACAGGTGTGTGATGAACTGAAAAAGGTTTATATATGTAAACAATATACCATGCCACTGTGTGCATTACATTATTTTATATATTTACTGTAGAAAGAGTTTTGGAAAAGGTGAGGTGAAATTGAAAATCTGACCATGTATTTAAAAATCGGTGACTGTTCAGCCCATGATATTATATCTATATCTATCTATCTATCTATCTATCTATCTATCTATCTATCTATCTATCTATCTATCTATGCATCTTTATTTCTAATGTTTCCCCAAAGCTGATTGCACTAGCTCTATATTCATTAAAAAACAATACCATATTGGGGAAATAAATCTGTCGTGTAACATAAAACTTTGAAAAAAAAGACATCCCAATGAACTAGACATATTTTATTTATTTATTTTATTTTTGCCTTTGTTTACTGGGATAATTAGACAAGGTTACTCCTTTTCAGCTGAGGCTCAGGAAACAATTTATTAGCAATGAGTTTACTTTATGAGACTACATTAGTCTCAGTATAGGTTCTTGGTGTAGTAAAATCAATTTTTTGTGAAAAAATTACTTCTAAGAGGAGAAAATTTACATTAGAAAGATAGCAATAGTAAGAAAGCTATAGGTGAGTGAGCGTAGGAGGAAATTATAGTAATGAAAATTTTGACATGAGGAAAGAAGTGCAGTCAGGATATTGATGTATGATTTTGTTTGTTCGTCAGTTCAATCTCACAGTTTAAAGCTACAGAGAGCACTCCAGTGGTGCCGGGCTACAGTGTTTTCCACACATTTAGGCCAACTACTGCACAGGAAGGGGCAAAGGGTGGAGGTTTCTCTAGTCACATTAAAAACAAACACACCTCAAGGCAAGTCCATTAATGTGACACACTTGAGCTTCTCCATGTTCAAATTAGTTTAGACAAAGTCCCATGCCATATCCTTGCAAGCTATAGGTCCCCCTCTGTGACCCAGGAAAACCATAATACATACTTAAATATACTGGCGACACTTTCCATCCAACCTAACACCATACTCATGGGCGACTTTAACTAGTGAGAATCATACATGACCCCTAACATGCAGGCCCAGATATTCCTGGACTTTGTAAATGCAAACAACTCTGACCAGTAAGTCCATTTACCCACAAAAGGTGCAAACATCCTTCACTTGGTCCTTACAAACATGGAGGAATGTTGCCCCCTCCCTACTGTAATGTCCTCATTGGTCAGGTCAGACCATAAAGCTGTCTCCTTTGACGTTAAGATAAAACCAGGAACACCAGCTGAGCTAACCCTGGAACTTTTAAGAATTATTCTAGGGCAAACTTCCTGCTACTGATACTCTGGCAAACTTTCAAGCCCCCCTAATCCTGAGATCACCACTGCCTATGTGAAATTGTTCAGAGAAACCATGTATGATCACATTGGCAGCTGCATAAGAGATAACCGAACCTACCTGGATCAACTCAAAAAACAAGCCACTCTTACTGAATCCAGCATTAAGAGGTTGCATAAAAAAAGAAGAAATTCATTATAAAAATTGGGAGGGGCAATGCCCAGCAAGGTAAAAATCAAGTCTGCCAAAGCCAAATTTGAGGTAAAATTAGCTTCCTATGCCAAGGATAATCACAGACCTTTATTTATTTATTTATTGTTTTGCTATGTCCAAATATAACAAATGAATTGTAAATGTTGCCACCTCTGCAGAGCCATACAAGATTGCAAACCTTCTCACCACTGACAAATTTATATCTAGTTTTACCTTTCTGTCCTTGTCAGATGTCCATCAGGAAATACATGCATCCAGAAATCCTTCAACTATCACTAGAGAGCAGGTACTCAAGATATTCTCCAAGGCCAAGTACACTAAATCAAAGATAGTGATAACATCCCAGGATACCTAATTAATAGTGTGAAACATGAACTATTGGGCCTACTAAAATCACTATTTAACCACAGCCTCCAAACAGGCTTTGTGCCAAGCGAATGGAATGCTGCAACATTCATCTCACTACACAAGGGCAGACCAACCACAGCCCAGAAAACTATCAGCCCATAAACCTGATTAGTCTGACATGCAAATCTGTGCAGAGAATAATCATAGGTATCCTAAATGAAGGCATGGGTAACCTGACATTGGACCCAAATCAGTTAAGGTTTGTCAAAGGCAGGTCTTGCCTACTCAACCTGGTGTACTTCTTTAAGAAAGTTACCAAAGCAATGAACAAAGGCAAAATTATTCATACTGTTTATCTTGACCAGGTCAAGGCATTTGACACATTACTCCACTCATGCATTGTAGAAAATGTTACTATATTAGGAATAAACTCCTACTTCACCCACTGGATAGCCAGCTAACCTATAGACAAGGCCCAAGAAGTTAGAATAGAGCACTCTACCTCCACAAAAAGTCAGTTGCTAGTGGGGTGCCTGAATGCTCAGTGCTGGGGAAGCTCCTGTTTGGCATCTGCTTCTCTGGGGTGAGGACTGATGTTAAGAGCTTCTGGCTGATCAAGTTCATAGATGATTTTAAATAGGGTAAAATCATTAACCCCCCCTCCCCCCGAGAAACAAATGTCCTCCTTTGGAAAGATGACAGCCCCAGCAAACTACTACATTGCCAATACAACCCTAACTGTACACTCTCTAGTCTGAGATCTGGGAACACACATAGACATTGATCTGGCATTTGACCATCATGCATTTACTGTACTGAGAAAATCATTCTGTGTTGCACAACTTTATAAGTAGGGGTATGGTATCTAGATCCAAACATGTCATTGCTCCATTGTTCTCTAGTCTCAGAAGAGCAATAATTCAGTACAATGCCACTATGGTATGTACCTGGCCAGTATATGCAACAACTGTAGCATCCCCAGGGAGTCCTCACAAAAACATTACATGATGCTGACCATCTCAAAGCCTTGTCCTTATATTCGGTCTCCTACAGGCTGCCTGGCTTGCAAAGCATCCTATGATTCAGCCCTAATAGACCTGTTGCATATCTGTAAAAACAAATAACATCAGGAGGACTGCATCCAGGGATCTAAACCTTACTTGCAACATATGCATGACATGCAGAAAGGACTGATATGAGTCTCAGAGGCTCCCCTTTCTCTGGAACTGGCTTCCCATCAGTGTGAATCAGAGTTCATCTCTGCACTTCTACAAGCAAAACTTGGATCAGTGGATGGGAAACCTTAAATATACCCTGGTCTGGCAGCTATGTTTCTATTAGTGAGAGGAAGATGGTAAATGGTCAGCCACCCACGTCCAAGTATATGTACTCCCACAAAACTCTTGGGAATCACTACCTATAATATTTTTATTGGGAAGCATGTCCAGGCTTAAAATAGCCCTTCGAGGCGATAACCTAGTATTCTACTATGATATAGTAAATATACCATTAAAGAGCATGTACATTTAAAGATGTCAGTAATGGATGTTAGCCTGTTGTCTGGGTCTGGATGTATAAGTGAGTGCTGGTAGCTGTAGTAGGAAGCACTGACCATCTGTGGGATGATTGCCTGGAGGGAGGGAGGGCTGTAGGACTTAGAGTTTGTTCTTTCCCCTGGAGACTGAAGAGAAGACAGGGGTCTAGTTTAAACTGAGTAAGATGCTGGTGATTGCTAGAAATGTAGATGCAAGGAAAAAGCATGCATGGTGCTGGTATTACTGCAACCAAGCAATGCCCTCGGGATGGTCATCATGGAGAGAAAATTCAGGCCTCAAGAAAACTGATATATCCTGCATTGTTGTTTTCCTTGAGAGTCCTGAGGTCATGGTGAAGCGGGCAGCTAATACTGAAATGCTGAAGACCCATTTAGGAAAATCATTAATTTTTCATTAAGAAACAAGCTGATGCTAGAATCTGTCTCAACTTCATAAATACATCCAGATTATTGTACATCTGTTCTATTTTATTCTTTTCTACTGTGTTCTCTTCTCCTTTCTTCTTTTCTGTCAGAGTCAAATAAGATTATTAAAAGGAAATTGAGAGAAACATGCTGAAGGGCAAGATAACAACAACAACAAAGAAAACTATATTACTCAGAGAAAACTCATCCATATATGGGAAGGACATGCACACACCACATGAACAATGACTAGAAGACAGGACTGAACTCCTGTCTTGCAGCTGTGTGGTAATATCTGAGCCACTATATTGCTAATATGTTACACAAAAACTGTATGGTTCCTGTAGTTACATTGAAGAAAACTCTTATGCTGACCACAACTGGTATGACTTCACCTCAGCTCCCAGCCTTTAAAAAGAAGCTGTACTTAACTGAAACAAAAGCTAAAGCCTGGCTGTAGGCCCACTTCTGTCATATATTGCCCTCCCAACCCAGTAAAAAATTAAATGAACCAGAAATGTAATAAAAGTACTAGAGAAAGATTATTTGTCTTCATTAACAAGGCATCAGTGCAATTAAAGCCCTTCCTCATAATGCAGTTCAGCTGCATGTAAAAGTGCAAGTCGATTCCTGTAAGGGATAAGACAACATAGTGCACTGAAGATTGCCTGATATGCAAACAAACAACTCCTGTATTTACATACTATATCCATTATAATGAATCATTTCATTTTAAAACTACTTCTTTCTTTGTCATATCACATCCATTTCATTCTCTCATAAACAGTAAAAGCGAAAACCCCAGAGCTACATGCTATACACTGTCTTGCCAGGCTGCCACTGCATCGATCAATTATGCATTCTTGTTACAGGCTCAGACAGCTGAAACAAATACAGGACATATTTTAATAAATAAGTCAATGAGTCCATGGAGCAGGGGAATAGGAGGTCCACTTCAGGCAGTTTGATAAATGCAAGAACTGAGATGCTGTTTGGCCGTCCATGTCATTTATCCTCATTGACTCATAAGCCAAGGCTTGTGTTCATGTATTGCACTGAGCTGGAATGGTGCTGCTATAAATCTAGTTCAGAGCTAGAAGCTGAGCTGGAATGGTGCTGCTATAAATCTAGCACAGAGTTAGAAGCAGAGCTGGAAAAGTGCTGCTATAAAACTAGCTCAGAGCTAGGAGCTGAGCTGGAATGGTGCTGCTATAAATCTAGCTCAGAGCTAGAAGATGAGCTGGAATGGTGCTGCAATCTAGCTCAGAGCTAGAAGATGAGCTGGAACAGTGCTGCTATAAATCTAGCTCAGAGCTAGAAGCTGAGCTGGAATGGTGCTGCCATAAATCTAGTTCAGAGCTAGAAGCAGAGTGCACCATCTCCACCTCTTATATTCCTGAATTAACAGGCAGATGGGTAGCACTGGAATTTAGTCTTCTAAAGTTGCTGCTAAATGCCAGATAACTCCCTGCCCTGTGGTTCAGCCATAGAAACAATATTAAGCATTAACCAAGCAATACTATCACCTTCCAGTTTTGACTCCTGTCTACTACAAGAAACATTTTTTGTGTACCTTGTGCTATATATAATTAAAAGCTCAGTATGAGATTTCTTTAAAAGAAAAAAAAAGTTTACAAGGTTGGTAGAGCCAAGTCACTAACCTGCCCTAGTCATTTTTGTCACAGCAGCAGACAGATGCCCTCATTTCCCTCCTGGAGACTTAACATGTGCTGTTTGTCAGCACAGTTGATTTTCAAATGTTTCCAGATGGTCCTTCAGGTATTTTCTTCTGCTATTGCAGCTGCAGTAGTAGCTTGTATATGTGGAATTGACAAGGAAGTGAGGTGGATTACATGATAGAAACGTATCTGTACTACAGAAAAATCCATGGACAGAGTCTAAGTCTCTGCCTTCACTCAAAAAAAAAAAGCAAGGAGAGATGAGATACACACGAAAAAAAGAACATAGTTTTAAGACACAAAAAAAGTGGTTAAAGGAAACATGAGAAGGAATTAATTTTCACAGAAAGAGTGGTGGATAAATTAAGCATCCTTTCTGAAGATGAAAACAAACTAAAACAGCAGTATTATTGTTAAATGTGGGGTCAAGCATATAATAGTTCATATGAGGGTGTAGGGAAGAAACAAAATATTAGTTAGCTAGGATCTTCTGATCTGTGAGTATGAGAAAAATACAAACTAGGAAAATCAAATAATTTTATATGCTGTCATTCTTATGTATGTTAACAGAGCCTTCAGTTTATTACTGTGTACCATGTTCATTTTTTGCCTTAAGTTATGTTTGAAGTTATCAGTTTTTCACACTTTGTATCCTCATCTCCCTCAAAGTAATCCTCTTTGTCACACTTGTAAGTACTTTTTCCTGTTACCCTCCTAAAGTCTGGTCTAAAACAATGTCTGTGATGGAGTAAGTAAGTTAGAGACCATTACAAATGTAGCACAGCAGGATTGGTCAGAAAAGCAGCTTGTAAGGAAAGACTTTGAGAGTACACAGGCTATCAAAGATATATTTGTTTTCTTTCTTTTATTTCTTTCTTAGTCAGTGGAAACTTTTTTACTTGTGCTTTTCTTAGTGTTTTTTTTTTTCAGTCAGTAGAAAACACATATGTGACTTAGTTCTGCACACTACTGCATCTAGTAATAAAATAATCTTTTAAGCTATTGCAGCTGAAAACAACTATAAGCAGCATCTGTTGTGTAATAATATTCCTAGGGTAATTCCCATCGCTGCTACCTTTAGTGGTATATGATTAACATGAAGATATTTCTAGACTTTTCTCTTTAGTCAGAAATGAGAAAAAAAATTGCTAGCAAAACCAGAAATAAATAATCACAGAAAGAATTAAACCATTAATATTAGTCTTTTCAGAGCTACAGGTTACTAGCACTACTCTTGTTTCATCATCTACAGTACAGTTGAATTACCATTTTTTCTGATAGTTTATTCACAGTCAGAATTACACTAATAGGATCATAGGACCATTGGAGGTTACTAGGTTAATGGCCCTGGGGCCCTTACAAGCATTGCCAAGACTTTATCCCCCAAATAAAACCTCAGTCAGCACCTGTCCCCCATGTCAGTGAGGGACACAGGTGGAATCCCTGGGACAGATTTGTGGTTTTCTATCCACTCATCAAGGTTGCACTTGAAGAGGGTCAGTGAGGTACTTTGTTTGACATGTATGGGAAGTATATTACAGAGATGGGGCAGCCTCTAGGAGACAAACCTGTCTCTTCAGCAGGATTTGTTGATGTTGCATATTAGATTCAAGCCTTTCGAGTGGGTAATGCGTGAGGTTCATAGGTTCATAGGTTCATACTAGGTTATCTGCCCTAGGGCATTTATAAGCCTAGCCAGAGTGTGTTTGGCTTTTGCCACCCATTTTAAATAAATTTTGCTATGCCCATTTTCGAGGTTAGTATACTGTGTCTCTGTCTAACAGTGACACAGACGTGACACCCAGGGTAAACCTACGATCTCCCATCCACTCATCAAGATTCCTCTTGAGGAGAGTCAATGAGGGACTCTGCCTAACCTGGACTGGGATTTTATTCCAGGGTGAAGGGAGCCTCTGGGTTATGAATCTGTCCCTCCAGCATGTCCTATTTATTTCAGTGCTGAGGTTCAAGTCTCTCGAGCGTGTAGCTCGATGGGATTTGGATTTTCGGAGGTGCAGCATGTCCATTAATTCCAGGTTGGACATGGCTTTATACATCAGGCACAGATCGCCTCTGAGCAGGCGGTATGCCACTGAGTAGAGCTGGAGTTTCTTTAACCGGGCAGCATATGGCATCTGTTTGAGCCCTTTGATCCTCTTGGTGAGGTACTTTTGGGGTCTTTCCAGTTGCTGCAGGTGTCTGGTAAGGTACATCCCAAAAGGGGCATTGTACTCAATTATGGGCCTGATGAGGGATGAGTAAAGAGGCACGATGACCTCCCCTGATCTAGATGTGAATCCCTTCATGATTAGGTAGGCTATATAAAATGTTTTTCTAACCACTTTGGCCACGTGGTTGTCAAATGAATGATTGCTATCAACTTGGATCCCCAGGTCCCTAATTGCTTCTTCTGTACTTAATGGATTACCACCTATGTGGTAATTTGTGGGCATTTTTTTTTTTTTGCCAAAGGGGATGACTATACACTTTTTGGCATTTAGCTTGAGGCCATGGTTCTGGCACCAGTTGTCTGTTTCTATGAGGCCCTTTTGGAGGATGCTTGTGTCGGCTGGAGAGTCGATTATGGCGCCCAGTTTGCAGTCATCTGCAAACTTGGTCAGCCACAGTCCTTCCGTGTTGGCCTGTACCTCCGAGAAATATATACCGAACAAGAGAGGTCCCAGGACTGAGCCTTGTGGGACACCACTTGTAACTGGTTTGGAGTCTGACATGGCTCCAGCAATTCTAAACATGTGGGTTCTGTCCTTGAGCCAGTTTGCAACCCATCTAGTGAGGGGTTTATATTTAAGCTGGTGAGCTTATCTATAATGCCCGAGTGGGGTATTGTATCAAAGGCTTTTGCGAGGTCCAGGTAGGCTGTGTGGACCACCTTCCCCTCGTCAATGGCCTTGGTGACTGTTTCAAAGAAATCGACCAGATTTAAGAGGCAGGATCTGCCCTTAACAAAGCCAAACTGGGTAGGATCCAGTGTCTGTAGGTCCCCAATATCTTTATTTATGAGGTCCATGATGATCCTTTCCATAGTGAGGAGTTAGACTTCTGGATATCGAGCATCTCTAGCAGGGCACGGTCCGAGATTGCATTGTAGGTAAGGCACAGATCACCTCTGAGCAACCTGTATGATACCAAGTAGAGTGATAGTACTTTGAACCTGTCTGCATAGGACAGGTGTTGGTGGTCATGGATTCTCTTTGTGAGGTATTTCTGTGGTCTTTCCAGTTGGTGTAGATGTTTGGAGAGGTACATACCAAACAGGGTGTTATACTAAATTATTGGTCTAATGAAGGAGGAGTATAGAGAGGTAATAACCTCCTTTTTTGGGATCCAATCCATTTACTTATGAGATTACCCAAGTAAAAGGCTTTTCTGACTCCTGCCGCTACATGATGGTCAAGTGTGAGATTGTTTACAACCTGAGTACCCAGGTCTCTCACCACAGGTTGTGTGCTTAGGGGGTCACCATGGATGTGGTAATCAGTAGAGGCCATGTTTTTGACCTGTCTGTGAAAATAAATAACTCACCTAGGCCATGCTTGCTGTATCAGTAAACTAATGCTCTCCTGTAACATCTCAGAGCTAATCCTTTCCTCGTTGTCACTAGTCCCACTTTTAGTGTCCACAGTATTTTTACCAGATATTTTCCCACCTTAGACAACAGTTTTTGTGCATTCACTAGAAAAATTTGAATAATTAACTGCCAATTGAGCAGACACTAATAAAGTGCTAAAAAAACAGTGCAGTTATCTGAGATTGCAACCCATCAATGTGGCTGGTTCTTGTACCAAGCTAAGAGCAGGAAACAGGATGATTGATGTCTCTTTATATCTAATGTGCTGCAACTTTCTTGCTGCTGACAATAGAAAATTCTAAACATCACAGTCAACAGTCCACAAAAGTTTAAATTGTAGACTAGAAGAACATCACTTCCAGAAATATAACAGGCTTTACTGACTGCTGTAGCACTTCAGATAACTAACTTTCCATTAAACAAATGACGTCAGAATCTTTGGCCTGTACTCTCCTTTCATCTCCTCTCTGTGAACTTTAACAGTACTGGCATAACTTTGAGCCTCTGCCACAGAACTGAGTTTTGTATAATAGTTTTGTTTTGTTTTGTTTTGTTTTGCAGATGAATAGAATTCTGTACACCTGAAATTCAAATAGCTTAAGTTGCAAAACTGCTAAGAACGTAACCTAGCAGTTGTATTGATCTGATCTTATACAAATACAATGGGGTACAGGCTCCTTGTGCAAGACATAGCACTGGGCCCAGGTGACAGCATGAAGCATTGTTGGCTACCACTTGATTTGTGGTACTCTTCCAAATGCCAGAAGAATAACACTAACTGAAAACATGATGCTGGCTGTTAACAACTAATTGGAAAATTAGGCTGTAGTTCCCCTTGAAAACAACTAAATGTGTCCTGGGGCACAGAGACTTCAATTACACAACTGGTTTTGATAAAAGGAAAACAGATTCACCAGTGCTTCCAACTCTACCCATATCTTGGAAACCCCAAGGATTTCACTACCTTCATATCAGGAGTTTTTGTCTTTACTTCCTAAGGAAGCCACATGTTCATCCAATGAATAATTGAGTGGGTAGGGGTCTTATTTTAGAGTACTTGATTTGGATAGATATGAACATGCTACTGAAGACGTGGGTGCTTATAGAAGGTGCCATGTGGGTAGGGTTTAGTACGTAATGTGCAGCACTGTAGCTCGGGAGCTTTGGGAAGAACAGCGAAGCACAAGATATTTAAGAACCTTCGTGCAGTGATATGCTGATGATGCCGAGTGAAAAAATCTCTGGTGATGCTAAGGAAGTGAACAGAAAAAAAGCAGAGTCCAAAATACATTAGGTGACTGGGGGCACCAATGTGGTTGCAAAGAGGAAGGGGATTTTGTGGGAGGGTACAGGGTACAATACTGAAGAATAAGGTACTATGGTACTCTGTGTAAGAGTTAGAGATCAGATATATGTGATGGCAATCCACAATATCTCATTCTAAACTTTTTGACTTGAAGTGTAAATGTTACTCTTACGGAAACACAATATTTAATGTCACTGACAGTCAGGTCCTTTCATAACTTACCTCTTCTTCCTTAAGTTTAATTTCTAAACCAATAGGGCACTTTCATTTCTTTTTTAGATGTAGTTACATATGCCTCTGAAGTATACAAGAAATTAATGTTATCTGATTTCATGCCTTATCTTAGTAGCTAGACTTTATTTTATGTTCTGCATGTAGGTACACACATTTGCTTTTAAGTTTTGAGGCCTCTGCATTTGGTGATGTATTACTTATGTTTGTAACTCATGTGCTGATTCTGCCTATTATGTGTACAGCAATTGGCTTTAATTTGTTTGTGATTACAATTTATTGGAACTTTGGTCCATGGATACCTTCTAGAAATGGTCCCAGTTGCTCCCAGTTGCTCCCAAATTGCAGTGTGATATAGACTTCCACTCTCATTTAGTTACTTATTCACTTACAAACCTCTACCTTCTACCATGAATTTGTCTAAAATGTATCAAGCCCAGATAGAACTCATTTGTACTATTAAAGCAGGTCTATATTAGTTCCCCAAAATTTATTTTCAGCAAACATGTATTCATCGACCCCTATTCAGTGAAAATCACTTCCACGATTCGTTGAATATTCCAAGAGCAAAGATGTAGTAAACCAACTATACAACTTTGACTACTGTAGTGTGATCTCGGAGTTAGTATATATAGTTGGGGGGGTTTGGGGGCACAGCCCCCCACTTGAGTGACTTTGATTTAGTTAGATGTGGGTCCGTTGTGTTGCAGGGCAAGTATTTCTTTGCCCTTAGATTATTCAGTGAATCGCAGAAGTGATTTTCGCTGAATAGGGGTCGACAAATACGTGTTCACTGAAAATAAATTTAGGCAAACTAATATTGACCCATTAAATCAGTGCAGTGACTTGGTTCCTTTATATCAGACATGTTTAGACGGTTATACGATACATTAATTATTCAGACTATTTTAAAAATATACACTGTAGTATAAACAAGAGTTTCCGTGCTCACTTTTGTAATACAGAACTCTGAAATCTATTTGGAATATATTGTATAAGTATATATAATTATTGTGATAATGTATGTATTTTTCTTGCACTTTTTCCAGTGTTGCAATTGTTCTTACTCTGTTTTACTTTAGTTTTTCATACTTGGGGTGGTTCTCTCCAAGTCTCCTGTGTAAAATATATTTGCTTAGTGGAGGTAACCTAGCTAACAAAATAACAAAATAAAAATATAAATACAAAGAAAAAGAAATAAAATGAAGTCTAGGAATTATTAGAAAAAAAAGAAAGAAAAAAAGTTGCATGTGTATATGGGTTTTTGAATGGCTAAATTTGGTTCTTCATGTTCTTTGACTAGAAAAGCTGAATATTAACTTTTCTTTTCTGTTCTCCCAATTTTACTCCTTGATTTACGTTACTGTTTCAGTCTTTTGAGATGTATTTCCCCTAAAATGTGCATAATATAATAAATACAATATTATATAATATGATGCAATACACACACACACACACATATATATATATATATATATATATATATATATATATATATATATATATATATATATATATGTATGGATTCACTTCATAACACTGAAAGCTCAAAACGCTGAAACTCAAAACACTGAAACCAAGACACTGAAACTTCAAAATCTTGAAAACTCAAAACACTGAAACTCAAAACACTGAAAACACATATCATACATGTACTGAGGTTAAACAACATAAACCATAACACTTTCCACTAAGTGCAATCTTGGAGTTGATATATTTAACTAGCGGGAGGGCAGCCCCCCGCATGGGGGGTGCACCCCCCCCTGCTTACACTTGGTGGAAAGTGCTATGATTTATGTTGTTTAACCTCAGTATATGTATGATATGTGTTTTCAATATTTTGAGTTTCAGGTGAAAAGTGCTATGATTTATGTTGTTTAACCTCAGTATATGTATGATATGTGTTTTCAGTATTTTGAGTTTCAGTGTTTTGAGTTTTCAGTGTTTTGAAGTTTCAGTGTTTTGGTCTTCTATATTATGAAGTTTTCTCATTTTCAGTGTTTTGAGTTTTCAGTGTTATGAAGTGAATTCATATATATATATATATATATATATATATATATATATATATATATATATGTGTGTGTGTGTACACACACACACACACACACACACACACACACACACACACACACACACACACACACACACACACACACACACACACACACACACACACATATATATATATATATATATATATATTTTTTTTTTAATAGGTCTACCTGAGAAGACCAAAAAGCCACAATGTTGAATCCAACAAGACTGAGCAGAAATTGACAAAACCTCACATAAACAAACACCTGGAACTCTGACAAATGACAAAAAAATCCATGTAAATAACCACTTGTCCTTCTTGGTGAACTTGCCCTTTCCTCACTGTAGTGCGATCTCGGAGTTGGTATATTTAGTTAGGGGGGGGTGTGGGGGCAAAGCCCCCCACATAGGTGGGTTTTATTTGTTTCAGTTTACAGTTTTCCATTGTTTTGTTGTTTCAGACATGTGGTTACTTACCTGGAGTTTGTTCGTCAGTGTTTCAGGTGTTCATTCATGTGAGGTTCCAGCAATATTGTCTCAGTCTTCTCGGATTCAACACTGTGGCTTTTCGGTCTTCTCTGGTAGACCTATGTATATAAATACTGCCTTTCCCCCTCCCCATATCTATATAGAGATCCCACTACCTGTGGCACCATATTCTAAAAAGGTATTCCCAGCCATACCTGTCGTGCCCCACCATAGGCTGCTGGTGTTACCCATTGGTAAATGCTTCAGACTAACCTGCTTTTATTTATAAAGAAAATAAAAAATAAATATTTCTGTACAGGAGCTAGTGCTGGAGCAATTGGCTTTCTGCCTCCCAAACTAGCGTAGCTCAATTAAAAAATGGAACTCCTAGGTTTCTAATATGTGAGCACCTGGTTTATCTTCCGTTTATCGCTATTCTTGACTTAACAATGTGGGCTAAAACAAACTAATTCATTGCTACTCATTATTCCTGCTGTATAATTTTATTGAACCTCCTTGGCTCACACTGGGATTATGTGTAGTCAATGTGTACTTATGTAATTAAACTCACATGATTCTAAAGATACTTGCGAGCTCAGACTTCTGTTAACAACTCCCGTGGCCTTTAAATGTTTTAAACTGCTTCGGTAATCACAATTCCAAACCAGATATCCAGTAGCTAGTTTATAAAGTCTAGCCTCAGTTTCTAAGTAATGAGCATGGCAGAATACCAGATAATATAGTCGCAGCACTCAGGCTGCATATTACTTTGTGCCGTACTGCATATTATATTGCGCCATTGCTGCATTTATAAACTGCAACTATGTGTAACTGCTGCTGTGTCTTGTTGATGTGATCTGTGCTGTAAACTTTCACATTTTTGCTTAATTTTTTTCTGTAAAATTACATTTTCATTGCTGCATTCACTTATACTAAAATTGTTCCTGCTTTAATTGCGCTGCCTGTTTGTCCCTGTGCATCTTATGTGCTTAAACTGTTGCTGTGTTTTTGTCACTATCATCCCTGCTGCTGCCTTATATTTTTTGTTCTGTGTTCACTGCTGCTTTCATTCAACTGAACTTTCTGCTGCTTTTATTGTGTTACACCTAGCTACTGCAATCACTTTCTCTTCTTCTTCTTTTTCTTTCACTTTTTCCCACCTACTTCAATATCTCCTGCTGCTCTCTCCTTCTTACTTACAGGTCTCTCTCTCTTCCCGATCACCTCCACTGTTATGCTAACCCTTTCCTCTGGCCTCTCCTATTATCTCCCCTAAAATTCTTAGCTACATTTCTAATTATCTCCTTCCACCCTCTCAGTAGTAAGGATACTAATAGTAGACCTATGTTTTTCCCCCTTACAGCCTGCCCAGTCTTGCGTTTCCCATCTCCCAAGGTGTTTCTCCACAATATTGGCCAGAATTATCATCTCTGAAATCAAACCAACTGGAATCCTAATCAAGTACCCTAAAGAAGTAACACGCTGCTGTCCAAAGACCTACAAGTGTATGTGAATTACCTACTGTTTCACCTCCTATGTTATTTTGAAATAATTCTGCTTAATGTAGTGCCCCTTCGCCCGTCACTAGCAGCCTGCAGCGGTCTCCTTTCCCCCCTGTAACTCCCACTTTTCTCTTCAACTACTTAACCCGGTTGTGATTACTATTTTGGTCACTAGGTGGCAGTGTTACCCTTCCTCTTATTTGATCATATATCCAGTCCGTGTTAAAAACTAAAACATTTTCAGTGATTCACCACAATATTTGGCTCATAGTTTTAAAATAAGCCCATAGTTACATTCCAGTACACCCTTACCTGAACTGACACATTTCTCTTTGCCTGTTCTCAATATCACTGATTGTCATGGTAGGCAATCCTCTTGTCCTTGGCTCTACCCTCTCCGTTCACCCTACGGGCTCACTCCACTCCTCTACCCTGCCCTCAATTCCCACTCACTCGCAATACCTCTAAAGTTATACTCCGGATAACCACACCCACTCCTTAACCATCCAATCCAGCCATCCCAGCACCAACCAATCAAAATTTCTCACAACCCACCGCCTATCACTACTCACCTCCCCCACCTCTCCCACTATACTCTGCCTAACCTACCTCTCCATCTATTCTGTATCATATCCACCCTCCAACTAATTCAGACTTCACCATGCCTTTTAAACCTACCTCCTTATCATCTCAAATACTCCTTCTTCTCACCTTATCCTATATTTACTATCTCACCCAGCCCCTTTCCCTCAACCATTCACCAACTTTTCACATTACCTGTCCACTTCCCAAATTACCCTCACACTCATGAATCCTTAAATCCCCCTACCTATAACCCATCAAAAAGCATCTACTGTTTCCCTATAAGCTCATTTCTCTCTATAAGCACTCTGCTCCCCCTGCAACCTGCCATACCCCTACAAATGTCATGACACTTTACTCTGATAATTAGCTGTCCAGGCACCTCCTCAGCCTAATTCACCAGCTAACTACCATCCTTCTCTCTGGCGACATACACCCTAACCTAGGCCCTCTTACCCTCTCCTCCACATCCAAATCCATTCTATTCATCTCTCTAAATGCCAACAAAATTCCCAACCTCCATGCCTGGCTTCTCTACAATCAACCAGATATCCTGTCTATTTCTGAAACCTGGTTTAAACCTCATATAAATGACTCAGAAATAACACCCCAACTACTCTTATCATCAGAAAAGATAGAACCCACAAAAAAGGCGGAGGAGTAGCTCTCCTATACTCATCCTCCCTATCTGTTACCCTGTATACTAAACCTATTCCCCAATTCAACAACGCCAAAAATCATTTTGGCCCTACTTCAACTAACTAAACACAAATAGATATGCATAGCCTCTCTATATATTCCCCCTGGGGACGTCTCTGTACTCGAAGATATTTTCTCCTGGCTTTCCGCCAACATTAGTAATGAAACAATAATCTTGGGTGACATGACCATAAATTGGTCCTCCATTCAGTCCCCCATGATCTCCCTAAATATTAACCTTTATAATTTCTCTCAGCTAATCAATTCTACTACTAGACCCTCTAAAAACCACTCCACTGGTAGTATCCTAGACTGGGTCTTAATTTCTCATTCTCACTATTTCTCCAATAGTGCCACCCTTCCCAGCTCCCTCAGTGACCCCCTCCACACATTTACCCACCACCTTCCTTCCCCCTTACAAATATCTCATAACTATATTTCCACTCGTTCCCTAAAAAACTTTAATCCCAGTACCTTCTCGACCTCACTAAAATCAATAAACTGGAGCCCTCTGAAAACTTTTCCCCTCGATAATGCCATATCCTTCTTCAATTCAACATTCTTAAACCTCCTAGATTCATATGTCCTTCTAAAAACTAAAAGAATAAAAAGCAAAACTGCCCCATGGCTAACCAAGGACACACTATCTGCCATGCACCTTAGAGACAAGCTTGGGTACACTACGAGAAAAAATAAGACCCTCTCCACCCTTAAGGAATACAAAGCGCTCCGCAACAAAGTCAAAAAGTTTATCATAGCAGACCACAAAACTTATTTCTCCATACTACAAAGTAGCCATAAAACAAATCCTAAAAAATTCTGGAATGGGATCTCCACCCTCCTTAATCCTGGCAAAAAGAAAACCCTTGTCCTGACCCTAATGCTCTAGACATAGATTTGGCCACCCAATTCAACACTTTCTTTATCAACTCAGTTAGCAAACTTACCTCAATACTTCACTAACAATACTACTCCCCCTACTACTACACCCCCTTCCCTATCCTCCCCTTCACCTTCACTCTCAAATATCTCTACCTCTCAACCTCCTCCTTTCTCTATAAAACCCATTCCCACATCTACCATAAAAAACTTCTCCAGAAACTGAAACCTTGCTCCAATGCCCCCGACAACATTCCCTCATACTTTTTTAGTATAGCCGCCAAAGCCATTGCCTTCCCCATCTCTATTTTAATCAATCACTCTATCCAAAAAGGCTATGCACCCCAACTTTAGAAAATGGCCTTCATCTTACCCCTTTACAAAGGGGGCAGCAACAATAATATCACAAATTTCCATCCTATCGCCATCTTATCCCCCATCTCCAAAGTTCTTGAAAAATGCATCCATCTACAACTCTTACCCTATCTTATACACAACCACTTACTAATGCCCAGACAGCATGGTTTCAGACCAGGCCACAGCACTACCACCACTCTTCTGTTCTTCATCAAAACTGTCAACAAAGCCCGTGACTCTGGCTGTACTGTATCTACACTCCTACTGGATCTTTCTAAGGCCTTCGATACCATCTCTCACAACCTTCTCCTAACTAAACTCTCTAATCTAAACCTATCCCTTTCCTCTCTCAACTGGTTCTCCAGTTAGCTCTCAAATAGGAAACAAACAGTTAAATGGAAAAAAGCCACCTCCTCATTCCTCAGCACCCCCACAGGTGTACCACAAGGCTTCATACTGGGCCCCCTCCTGTTTAATATTTTCATAAATGATTTCCACCACTCAATTCCTAACAGAAATCTTATCCAGTATGTAGATGATTAAACTGTAATCTCTTCTGCCACCTCTATCCCCACTGTCTTAAAACTAACCCAAGACGCTTTTTCTACCACTGAACAGTGGATGTGAGACAATCACCTAGCACTCATTGCCTCAAGAAACAAATTTATGTTATTTACCCCTTCTAAAACAACCACTATAGATAAAAACTCATTCTCTATCACCAGCCACAACAATGCATCTCTCAAACTCATATCTGAGGCCAAACTATTAGGTGTACTCATTGATGATCAGCTTAAATTCAACTCCCACCTACAAATAAACATAAAAAAACCCCACCAGAAACTTGGTATACTCTACTGCCATTGTCGCTACCTCACTCTATCACATTTGTCATCCCTTCTCTCCTATATGGTGCCCCACTCCTAACTAACCTACAATCCACACAAGTCAAAGCTCTCCTCCTGCTATAATAAGATTGCCAAATTTGCCACTAACCACAAATCTTCTATCCATCACTATGTCGTCCTTCACAAACTAAATTGGTTAGAGCTACCCAATTATCTCACCTACATTCAACTCACTTATGTTCACAAACTCATTTTTAGCCCTTCCCTCTGTCCCTCCCGATCCTCCTCCTTTAAAATGCACCTTCCAGAAAGATCTTTAATATCCAACAATCAAAACTTGATAGAATTGCATAAACTCACCCTCCCCCCCTGGCAAAAATCTCCTATGTTTTGCCCTTGCACGTCAATGGAACTCCCTACCACCATCCATCCATACCATCTCTAGTCACTCTTCCATCAAGACCTCACTTCACTCACACCTAACATCTTTCTGGGAATGCTCCTATTCCTATCCCACATGACCTCTTCTCCTTTCTGTACCTCAGACATCTCATGTACTCTAGACTCCTATTCATTTCCATGTAAAGTACTAGTAAAAATTTACAACAATTTTTATTTTTCTTAACTTTGTTTGTTTCATATTGTATCTTTGAATACTATGATTTTATTTGTACTACTGTTATATAATTACTTGTTTATAACTTTTGTTATTGTGGAGCTTTTCTTCCCAGGACTCCATTGAAAACGGGTTCTTCTTGGCCCGATGGACCATCATGGCAAACAAATTGCAAATAAATAAATAAATATTAAGCTTGGCTTGTAATAGTTGGCAGACTGATTGCCTAACATTTGTTTTGGTTAGGTGAAGGCTGACATAATGGTTAAGGTATTTAACCTCGCAGACAGAAGATACAGGATTTGATTCTGACCTGCTGTTATTAGCTAGGCTTGTAACTGTCTACAGTGATAGCCTAGATATAGATAGAGATATAAATATAAAAGCAGGATGTAAAGTGAAGTTGACAGTATTAATGAAAGAAGACACAAGACCTGGGGTGAGATGAGAGATTATATTCATGGACTGAGAGACATTAATGACTGCCTGTAGCAGAGAGTAAGATGAGATGGGCAAGGCTTTAAAATGAAAGAGTAGATGTAGATGTGACAGAATGTCACTACATAATGTATTATGAAAAGAGACAAAAAGGGGATCTCAACCAGGATGCAGTGAGGAATGGGTGAATCAGTGGCAAAGAGGATTGGAATACTATACATCAGGCTTTTTTAAAAAGCAGACAGAAATGGAAGCAATAATCCCTATGTGTTTGTCCACATAAAAACAAATGATCAGGTGAGGGAGGAAGGGCACAAGGTATAACCAAGAGGCACTCTCTGAAATGGTGTCCATGTCCTGTGCTCACTGGCCAATGAAGGAAAAAGTATGGGCTTTAATAAGCTGTGTTTTAATGGAACATACATTAGTTTACAACAATGTGGGACTGGGAAACACACAGAGGATCAAGACATTTTAGCTTACTAACAACAGCAATAGGTACTGTAAGCAAAATAGAAAACTTGTTCAGAATCAAGCTTATTCAAATCAAGATTATGGTGAGGAAGATAAACAGTGACCATTACAAAGAAGGGGAAAGACGTGGGATGAAAGTAAGAGTTGATGGTGGGGTGTTACCAGGAAATGGGCTAAAGAGGTTTGATTTTTATGTGCGCAATGCCATGGGCCTGTAGAATAACTCTGTCTAGTGTAGGTACTGCGACTGGAAGGAGACACTGACACAACAGGCATAACAGAAGCATAAGCTGCAGGAAATGGGAGAGCAGATAAGATGCTACCAGGATACATGCTGTCCAGTAAAAAAGTAAGTGCTGAAGGAGATGAGTTGCAGGGTAATTTGAATGATGTAAAATATGTATAGAAGAAGATGGCGTAAAAGAGAAAGAAGTGATGGAATGCTAATATGGAGGCAAAACAAGCAAGGTGCTGTTCATGACTGACCACTGTATAAAGCTGATTAGATGCAGAAAATGGAAAAAGCAAAAGCATTTTGTCAGAGTTAAGAAATTAACAAATAAATGAGAATAATGATGCTGATGCCTCAATATTCTGACAGAAAACTTGACGGGCCTCAGAAGACAAAAAGCTGGTAGATGTGGTGCAATGTGTATGTAAACATAGTGACATGTCTGTTAAAGAGGAAAGCCCTGAGGCATTACTGAGCCGGCTGACTCAGGTATAACTGGACATGTAATAACTAGAATACTGTACTGGATTTGTTAATTGTAGTTTAATTGTTTTATTAAAACCCCTACTTTTCCTCAACATAAAGCTCAGAAACTAGTTATATCTCATTCACATGTTCAAAAGGTCTAGTTATGAATAAGCCATCAGCATCAGACCTGAACGAGTACCTCCCCAGTACCATGTGTGGCTCAGTGGGTGACTTCTGTTTCATCAAGGCCTGTTGGAACTCTTAAATGCTGTCTACTAAATTTCTCAAAGCTCAGATCCATAAGAACCTACTAATAAGTTAGAATCATATAATAACAAAGACAAAGTAAAATCAGCAGCCTTTATTTGCTTTGAGCCTCAGTCAACAGATCTTAGGGGGTTATAGCTCAGAATAAAACCACTAGTATTTAGAAAAAAGGTTAATACAATCAAGAAAACAATTAGTCAACATAATTAAAGCAAATTAATGCCTTCAGTTTAATCAATACTAATTTTTCAGTCTTAAAATGTGAAATTGTATAAGTAAAAGAGCTTCATTTTGTTCTAAACACTTTTCAACTTCACAATTCTTACAAATCTTAATGTAAAAAAACAATAGTGACCACTATGTTTCTCATTAAAATGGATGGCAACTAGACTATAACTTAAATTATTACTGATGTCTCCTAGATGGTCATGTATTTTTTTTTTAATTTCCCCTTAGTTTCTCCTGTATAAACCAAATTACAGGGGATCGGCATAATGTTTAAAGTGTTTGCCTTAAATACACAAGGTACAGGGCTTGATTCTCACCTTTGAAAGGAAATTGGTTAGGATTAAAATAGGCAGCTAGCCTAGTAATTGCCTATGAAGATATGACACCTAAGAGGATATACAACATTCTCAGAATAACAAGTAAAGCTAACAATAGTTTGAAAATTCTTACCATAAATGCATGAAAATGAATTAGCAACAAATATAGATATACTGCAGTTATTCCAGGGGTACACACTTCTGTTTTGTACTTCATCAGTAAGACTCATATTGTTCATCCTCACTATCATATGTGACTTGAGTTTAATCAACTCTTTCTGGAACTCTTAAGTACATTCCTGTAAATTTCATAGAGAAATATAAGCAGATAGCTTTCCTGATGTTAATTTATCTTTGTGGGGTGAAACAGCTAAATAAACAACACTGAACAGCTTGGACTGGTTAATGTGTACTCTGAGGCAGAACGTGAGCATCCATGCAATCTGAGAATGTGCCATGAGCAAAACATCTCTTCTCCCTGAATGATGGAACCATTTTAGCACCTCACAATTATTTATTCCTAAAACTTAAACATAATAGCTTTCTTATGTCTGTTTCCCATAATCCTCTGTCCTTCATATCTTAACTGTTTTCTGTTTCAAAAACCTCATTATTTTTTTGTCCCTACTCTATGTCACTCTCATTTTCATCACTTCATTGAATTTCCTTTCTGCTTTCATTAACATTTTCCTCTTCTCTTCTTTTTACAACCCAAAAATGTATCTATGTTGATTACAAAATCTACATGTTTTTATACATTATATATTTTAGTTATTCTTCATTTGGCCCCATTTACCCATTCATTGCACCTTATCTGTATACAGTTACTAATAAGATGATCCATACTTCCACAAAAATCACACACTTTAGGTTGTTACACATATTTAACAGTTCTCCTGTTTCGTTCACATAAACAACATTAGCTAAACGTTTCACTGAATCATTCTGAATCTTCACTACTGCATCTGCATCCTAACCACCATTTCATAGACCCCGTCATCCATAGACTTTATAATATTTAAAACCGAAGAACATAAATCATGAAAACATTTTTTTTACAACATACTCTTCAATTTCATCAGTTCTAAACTAAACAAAAATTACTTTTTGTAAGCTTGTTACCTTGCCCTAATATACACAATTATTCCAAGGGAAAGCATGTTTTTTTCTTTCACATAACATTAAACATTTATCCATCAAAAATTCAGTCTCAGAAGTCACATTACAGAATTGCTCTTTCCCCAAATGAATAAACAATCATGTGTCTTTTCAGGTAAAGCCCAAAGGCACAATCATTTTGTCCCATACATAATATCTATCAATTACTGATTAATTTTTAGTCCAAATTCTGACAATAAATCTTTTTGTTTTTCACAGATAAAGCAGTACCATTTTGTGCAGGTGCTTTAACTCCTGCCACCTCTGCATCTGTTTTCTGATTTAACTTTATTACTGCTCTCATTAGCTTTTGATACACCACCAACACCTTTCTTATCCTCCAGTCTCTCTACCACCTCTAACAACAAAATCCTGTGTTCATGTGGATGGCGCAGTGGTGCAGTGGTTAACATTGTCGCCTCACAGCAAGATGTTCTCTGTTTCAATTCTTGGCTGAGGTGCCCTCTGTGTGGAGTCTCCATGTCATCCTTGCATTCGTGTGGGTTTCCTCCCACATTATAAAGACATGCATCTGGAGTGTTTCTTTCTCCCCAGGTCTCCGCTGAAAATTGACTCATTCCAAGTTGAACTATCCCGGTAAACAAATGTTAAATAAATAAATTATCACCAGATTATTCCTTATCAAGCAAATGACATAGCTTAGTCTCAGTTAATCCACATAACACTACTTCTGTGACAATAACTCCTTCTGCATCTACATTTGGTAGTCAGCTAAAGGCTGACTATTTGTACAGTCCTTCTCCTGACCAAAAACGTTTTTGTGCAAATGTTACGCACAACACAATGCTCTCCATTTCCGTCATTCTTTCTGCTCATACACTGCGCCACCTCCGCAGCTGGAAGTAATGCAAGAGCACAACAATTCACTCATGAATGAGTAAGGAAGGTCCCCATTGTCCTGGCCAAATTTCCCCTAGTAACATAAATACCACCTAGGTTTCCCCTGGAAAAAAATAGCCTGGTGCAACTAATGTAACAAAGAATAAATAAATCATAAATAAATACATACATACATACATAAAATATTTGAATTTTCCTCAGTCACTGTTGTTCCATCTATAGTCCAATATGTTCACTTCAGTTTGGTTTTAAAATATTAAAACAATGATACTTGTGAAGCATATCTGCCAACACATTGTAATGTTTATATAAGCCAGCTGTACAATTGTCTTGTGCAGGAAATATATCTTAAGTGGTGTTTTGCCATTTCCCAGAATAATGCTAAGATTCAAAGACAAGATAATAGGCTATAATGCTTTGCTATGTAGTTGGTGTCATTTTAGGGGGATTCAGTATGTGCCAGTTTGGGATGAGATGGCTGACAAACTTTACTGCTTTGCCAAGGATGGCCTGCACCTCTTTTACCAAGGCTTTCACATTCTGGCAAAAACCTTTGCTGCTCCCATAGTGCTTCTTTTAGGCAAAGTCTATCTCCTGGACATTCTGACCTAGTAAATTCTAATTTGGAACATATTAATGTGGGTTTTTTCAATGTCAAATGTCTTAAAAATAAATAAATCAGTAAAAAATGGCCACACTTGAACACATTCATGTATGTGTAGCTACAGAGACATAGTGTGAAAGCACTCCCTCTGTTCCTGGATATAGCCCTTATCATGTCTTCAGAGCTACTAGCAGTTGTGGGGGAGTATCAGTGTTCCTCAAGGATAGCATTGCCTTGTGACAGATTCCTCAGGACATCACATTTGAACTCCTAGATGTCTGAATAATCATAGACAAAACTAATTATCACTTCATTGTTAGCTAGCTATAGTGGGTCTATATTATAACATCAAAGTCTGAAAATTTTGAATGTTATAATATCGAACCCTATGCACCGAACACTGAAAATAGCGAAGCTGCAGAATATTGAATACTTTCCTAGGGAAAGTATCCGGTGGGCCGTTTCTGCAGCTTTGCTATTTCCTCGACTGTGGAGCGAAGGTTACGGACCGTGTTAAGGTAAGTGTGTGAATGAAGGTGAGTGTACGATAGGGACCTTAGGGTTAGGGAGCAGGTAAGGTGAGTGTGCGATACGGACTTTAGGGTTAGGGAGCGGGTAAGGTGAGTGTGCGATAGTTAGGGACCTTAGGGTTAGGGAACGGGTAAGGTGAGTGTGCAGTAGTTATGGACCTTAGGGTTAGGGTTGGGTTAAGGTAAGTGGATAGCTAGTAGTGTAGGTATGATTTAGTGTAGGGTTTTGTGAAGTGTATGTGTGTGGATTATTTATTTTGGTGTGCTTTTGTTGTGTGTATGTTTGTTGGAACAGCAAAGTTTTTCCCTGGGAAAAAAAATTTGCTATTCTGAGTGTTCGATGTTATGGTATTTCGATCTAAATGGTTCAAAATTATAACATTCGAAGTTTTAAGACTTTGATGTTATAATATAGACCCGGCTATAGTATACCCTCTATGTCCCTTTTGAGCATTATAGCTATTTTGATACCTTAGTTGAAATTCTACTAAACCCACCACCATTCTATGGGGGGACTTCAACTATCCATCAGTAAACTGGCTGACCATCACTGCCAATAGTTAGCATGTCCAGTGTTTCCTTGACATTATAAATGCTAATTCACTTTTACAAATAGTTAACTGCCCTTCAAGGAGCCCTGCTATCGGGCCGTGGCCAAGATGGGCTCTGGATAGCAACATATTTTTTCAGCTCCACCAAGACAACTACTTAATCCAGGAATTTTTGTCTTTTAACTCATCAAATGGAACTTTTTTTTAATAAATTCTGTTTTTGGACAACATCCTCTAGAATAATATCCAAAAAAAAACAAAACAGAACTGAACAAATTTTCCTGTCAAAAACTCTCTTGGAAATATTTCACTCATCATAAAACATCAGAATGAGCTTCTCAAAAGCTAACAACCAGAAATCGATCCTCAAAAAGGAAATCCAAATATTATTGACAAATATGCAGGACTTAACAACTAAAATAGACAAATAGATTAAAAAATAGACAACTTCAAAGAAAAAAGCTCAAAGCAGATGGACTTATTACATGAGGATTTAAAAGAACAAAAAGCACAGATAACTGGCATAGAGGAAACACTTAATGATATGGACTGTAGAATAAAAGAGGGAGAAAACAATATAGACTTTCTACTCAAACAAAATACTCTTCTTCAAACCAAACTGGATGACTTGGAAAACAGGTCCAGTCGAAATAACATTAGAATTTTTGGGCTGCCAGGAAACATCGAAGGCAACAACATGGTAAACTTTTTAACTTCACGGCTACCAAAAACTCTTGACTTAACTGAGGCTTTATCTTTCTGTATAGAAAGAGCCCATAGGTTCTTATCTTCCTCTAATACTAATAAAGATATACCCAAATCTGTAATCATGAGATTTTTATCATCATATGATTAGGAAATGGTATTAAAATCTGCATGGGCTAAAGCACCAATAAAAGTTAATGAAGCTGTGGTATGCTTTGATAATGACTATTCTTCAATAGTTATAGCAAAATGGAAAATATTTCTACCACTAATTAAAGAATAAAGAAAGTTCAGCTGAAAACACACCTTTTATTTCCAGCTAAATTGAAAATCTTTCTACCAGATCATCGCAAAATATTTGAGGAATTAGACCCTGGCTTATGTCAAAAAACATAAAATACTTGATAAAATAGAAGAGATGGAGTGGGATAGCCCATCTCTGAAGAGAATGGCATCTGGTACATTCTGGAAAATAGATAAAAGAGACTGAAAAACAAATGACAACCTTTATAGCTATTTTGTCATATCCTATAGTCACACTAATTTACAGCTTCAAATAACTATCTATGACATACAGAATTTTGCAAAGCAAACATAAATTGAATGTTAATAACAATAATATTATATATGGGTTTTTTTAAAAGGAAAAAGGAAGTAAAATGAAATGCTCCTCCATTTGTTTCTCCTATCTCTGACACTGAGAACTAAGGTCAGTAAAACAGTTTATCCATTGCTGTCTCTGTTTATATAATTCGTGTTGCACAGTTAATTATACTACTTGGCATTCATGTTGCACAGTTAACTTTACTATTTATTTATTTTTTGTCTTAAACATACTAATATTATTGTCCAGGAGGTGGGGTGATATGGCTATAGTGGTCAAATACTTAATTTATTGCTTAAATGTTATTGTTTGTGGTGGTGTACAGTGTACTGTGTATTTGGATGTGCTTACATCGAGGGGAAGGTACTCTGTGAGACCTTTGATATGGCTTGCACTACTGTTTGTGATGTTAAGCTTCACTAAAAAAAGCTGTAAAACTAGTTCACTCACCAATTTTCCTGTTGAAACAGTTCTAAGAGACAATTTTAGATCCCAGTGGTCTCGAGCAGCGGGTCTGTAAGACGAAAAAGCCTTCTATCCGGGTCTATATTAAATCACCAAACTCTTAAAAAAGTGAACAGTGATTGATTGACCCTATGTAAGCCAAAGCTTACAATGTCGAAGTGTCAGAACAGCGATTTTTTCCAAGGGAAAAAGAATCGCTGTTCCAACAAAAAGAAAATAAAAATCAATTTCAAACATTACATTAAGTGGGGGGCTTCTCCCCCCACACCCCGCCTACTTAAATATACCAACTGCGAGTCAGCACTACAATGCCAGAAATGGCAAAGTACCAAAGTGGCCAAGCAAATTCTTTCCCACGGAAAGAATTCTCTTAACAGCCGTTTCGATATTTTGCATTTTCAGCCTTTTAAGTTCGACCAAGATGCATTTGAAATAATGCGTCTTCTGTCTTCTAATATAGACCCTTAAATCCACTATGCAGATATATAGTAACAGTGTAGTACAGCTTCATGAACTTTGAACTCTGATGACGTGCAAATGCAATGAGAGCTCACTAGGACATACAGAACCAGGAAATGAAGTCGTCGCTGAGCGAAAACAAGGAGGAAAACGGAATATTTAATACAAAAAAGTGAGTTACAAGTTTAATATCTACTTAAATAGATTGTATTACACCTCGTTAATGCAAAGAAATGTTTCTTACACAGTGCATATTGTTAATTTATATTTTCTAATAGGCTTCAGGTATGCCTTTGATAAAAGAACATAATCATACTGAAATAACTTATACATACGTGTTTCTAGAATGCAATAATTATTTTGGGATTTGTAGAAGCATAGTCAATGGCTGTAACTATTTTTTTCATTTCAGATGCAAAGAGTTTTGTTCATAAAGCATTTTTATGATCAGTAAGAGATTATTTGTTTTGTTACTTCCTTTAGAAGACTTTTGATGTAGTTTAAATTTTGTGGTAAGGAGCTCTGGTAAACTGGTGTGAAAAATCTAATAGCTCAGAGGTCTTCTTGATATTGCAACATTATTGTTGGTTTCAATTTCATATTATAGCATTGCATGTTGGCAGACTGGATACAAGTGTTGAGGAGCCTAAGTACAGATCTGTTTGCTTATTTAACAGGACAGCAACTGAAGAGAAAGTCAGTACTGGTCCAAGAGGACTAAAGTGCTGTTATTTGAATTAATAATATAAGTATTTAATAAAAATTAATGTAAAATACAAACGTGTACTTACTATATATGTTCTGCTTGGCTAAACAATCAATCCACAAGTTGTATAAGAAAGCTATGTAGCTTTATAGACATTAATGACTAATGAGTTTATAAGCTTACAAATACTTAATAGTTATGTGAAGGCAGCTCTATCTGCCTTCTGTGGAAGGTTGGGTGCCGGGCTGGCAACTCAACACCGTAAAACTCCACTGCCAATCATTCTGCGGACCGTTGTTCCACTGTGGCGACCCCTAACTGGGATAAGCCGAAAGGAGATGATGATATGAAGGCAGCTCTATCACTCATGCCATTCATACACCAACTAACACCACCTCAACCATAATATGAGGGATTATCTATATGTATTTAAGTATATATATGAAGATTATATAATCACACAACTCACTGCAATTAATGGTCATTTCTCTCTACATAAATATACAAATATATATGGGAATAAATGAAAATTGTATATAAATGTTTATGTAAATTAACTCTGTAAAGTTATTTGCAATATAACCCTCAGTAACAATAATATAAAACTGTGGAACATTACATTTCCTCTTGCATAAAATTAAGAGAATATAAATAACAGTATTTGGTTAGAATGCAAGAAAGTTTAGTAATCTTGTCATATATAGACTATGTACACTTGAGTATAATGTGAAAACTTGTGAGTTTTTTGTTGGTCTTTCACTTGCTTTGCAGAAAAATTTATACAGCTGCTCCCTCAAACTACATGTCGATGTGAGTCTTGTATAAACACTGTTATCTGTGAACATTGAACTATATGCTTACGGTGGCTTTAATAATGATCTTGAAAAACTTTCTAATGATTTTGCTTCTAGGGGTTATAGTACAAGAGAAATTAATGCTATGAGGGAAGATATAAAAATTCTGATGTCCACCTCAGCCCTTCCCTACTTTTCTGGTGGGGCTTTCGAAGGACGTCAATCTGCAACCAGGAAACCTGATACTATGCCATTAGTTTTACCCTTTGCTAGTAGTTTTAGGAGGGTTAGACATGTGGTGGCTGCAAACTGGGTTATCCTGACCACGGATGACAGGATTAGAGACACTGTGGGTGTTAGACCCAATTTTACTTAAAAAATAAGAAATCCCTGAAACGACGGCTATGCCATAGGGACTATAAGCAAACGCAAGTTGAGATGCCTGTTAGACATTAGATTGCTGGCACTTTTCCTTGCTGTAATTGTAGACACTGTCTTTCTATTGATACATCTAATGTTTTTACACATCCTATTTCTAAACAGAAGCTTGTGTTTAACTTGTATGCACATTGTAAAACTAGAAATATCATTTACTTAGCAACATGCACAGCATATGAAAGTTTCTACTTGGGTAAATCAAAAAAATTTTATGAATGGATCCGTGAACACAAGTACGCTATAAAAAGGGCAGATTTAACAAATGCTCTTGTTAAGCATGTGTTTGAGCTAGGCTCTTCACATTGCTTTAAATTTGAAGTGGTGGAAATAGTATGCAAGGGACTAAGAGTTGGTGATTTTGTTAATTTTACAGAAGAGAGGGACGTGTATTGGATCTGTAAGCTGTGTGCTGACAGGAAATCAGAGTTAAATGACAGGGTCTGTTTAAGGCCTGTTCTGAAATCCAGGGATTTACATAGATGATTGGTACAATGATTTTACTGGCTGTGTAATTTTTAAAAATTTGAATTGTATGGTGTTTTTTTTATTCAGTCTGATGAAGAACCTTGTGTTTGCAAACTTTTACTGTGGTATTAAATTTGTCTTATCTCAACTGCCTTTGTCGTTGGGACTTTTTTCTGTTTTTTACTTGAAGGTTTGCTCTGTTGGGAAGTTGCTACTGTCTGTCCTGTTAGAGGTATTTTCTTCAATAGTATATATTGTTTCATGTCCTCCTCTGGATCCATGGCTGGTTGTTCTACTTATTCTGTTTCTGTGGAGCCATCTTCTGTCTTGCCTCAATGGAGAAATTTTTATACTGATCATATTTTGAAATTACTGTGACCTGATGATGAGAATCATTTGCTGTTTTTTGCCTCTTATGATACTGGAAATATGATGCCTCAACAGTCTGGTGTGAAGGTAGCACCATAATCAGAGATTAAACGTTTGGAAAGAGATTTATTCAAGCTTAAATGCCTTCAGTGGCAGAGACTACACATGGAAGCATGCCTCCATCATCGTATAATTCCTAGGGTCTTATCACATATGGTGATTTTTATGAAGGTCTTCTTTCGAAATGGAAAAAGTTAAATTTGGACTACAGTTTTGGCTATATCTATTTGCTTATAGACTTTTATTACCCTGTCGAAAAAGAATTAGCAGCTGATATTGTTGCTAGGAAGCAACATCTTTTTAATAAGTTTGATCATGATTCATGTTTGCTTACCTTTGATGAGGTAGCTGACAGTATTTCTGCCTATGAAAATTGTCTTAAAAATAAAAAAATGAATAGACTGGCATGCGACCAATGTGATTTTCTTCAGGGGAATGATTTTACATGGCCCCATTCAAAATTGGCTAGAGATAATGGCAGTAGTAAAGCATTGCAGACATCTGCTGCCGTGCAGTTGCCTTTGTAAACTGAGAGTTTGAGTTTGCCACTTGCTGACTCAACCAGTGATCAGGTTTCAATGCTACATCACAGACCAGCTGTGTCAGTCTGGTCAGTTGATGTAACTTCTGCTTCACAGCAGCAGGATGTTAGAAGGAAGACCGTAACGTCGCATCAGGGTTTGGGGATCTTCAACTTCCCCTACCATTAAAGCAAGTGAAACAGAGAGAGCAGAACAGGTGAAGGAGACCAAGCAGAGGGAGAAAAAGTGGTTGGCAGCAATTCGAAGAAATGCTGGGTTGGAATCTGAAGGTCATGTGGAACATGACAGAGGGTCCTTGATTATTAATCTATCTAATAAGGTACTGTCTTCAGCTGAGGTTTCGCTACTCAAAATGAGATTGACTTTTGTACATTCAGAGAAGTCTGACATCTGATATTGTTATTAGTTTAAAACTGCTCATTAGGAATGTTTCTTTAAAGTTATACTTTAATGATAGTAAAGTTGTGAATAATGCCTCAATTTTATAAAACCTAGCATTTTTCAACCACCAATAGACCAACTTTAGAAGTACGTAGTAAAAAAATGTGAGAATGAGCTTTTTACTTTACTTTCTGGCTCAGCCTCTGGTTCATCTAACATAGAAGGGTACGATTTCTATAATTTGAGTTGAGAAGAGAAGTCTGCATTATCAGCCCTACAAAGTGATGATACAATTTTTATTAAGAAGGCCGATAAAGGCTTAGCAACTGTGATATTGTATTGTGATTTTTATGTGAACTCTTTCTATGCTTAGTGACTTAAATAATTACGATAAAGTGGATTTCGATTATCTATGGGACATACAATGTTCCGTTTTTTTTTACTGATCGTGATTGCCTGGAAAATGTTTTAATCACAGAGCAACTTGCAAAGTATTTAAATATTGAACATCCTGTCATATCCAGTTTTTAGGGCCTTCCAAAAGTGCATAAAGATTCTGTCCTACCACCACTTAGGCCAACAGTTTCAGGTAGGAAATTGGTGACTGAACCCTTTTCAATTTATATTGATAAACAGCTATGCCCCTTGCTAAATAATGTTAGAATGGTGCTTAATGACACGCACTTCCTCAAAGATTTATATCAGTTTGTACGGGAAAATGCCACAAGTTTAAATAATTGTCTTCTAGTAACACTAGATGTTGAATCTTTGTTTACTTTTATACTGAATTTGGAGGGCATTAATATGAGAAAGTCATTTTTAACTAAACATAGTGACTATGGTGATAAACAGATTGATCTTATATGTCTTTTTCTTGAGGTTGTGCTTGAAAACAATATTTTTATGTTTGAAGATGGTTACTATCTACAGAATGTTGGTGTAGCTATGGGCACTTCCTGTGCCAATTGCTGCACCAACATGGTGTTAGCTCAATGGTACGAACAATTTGTTTTCAATATTGCTTACAAGCCTTCACTGTTGTTTTATAGCAGGTTTGTTGATGATGTGGTTTTGCTTTGGGAAGGGACTGGGATGCAGTTTCTAGCTTTTGTTGATTACCTACATACCACCACATCATTCCTAAAGTTTACCTGCCATGTATCATCCATGGAAATAACTTTCTTGGATGTGCAAGTGAGTAGAAACACAATGGGTAATTTTGTAACTAGATTATATAGAAAGCCATGCAGGAGAAACATTTTAAAGCATGATAGTATGCACCACTTCCATGTGTATAAGAATATTATGAAAGCCCAAGTGATGAGGATTCTCGTCTTAATAATACAGATGATGGCTTTAATAATGATCTTGAAAATCTTTCTAATGATTTTGCTTCTAGAGGTTATAGTACAGGAGAAATTAATGCTATGAGGGAAGATGTAAAAATTCTGAGGTCCACCTCAGCCCTTCCCTACTTTTCTGGTGGGGCAGTCGAAGGATGTCAATCTGCAACCAGGAAACCTGATACTCTGCCATTAGTTTTACCCTTTGCTAGTGATTTTAGGAGGGTGACTGCAAATTGGGATATCCTGACCATGAATGACAGGATTAGAGACACTGTGGGTGTTAGACCCAATTTTACTTACAAAAATAAGAAATCCCTGAAATGACGGCTAAGCTATAGGGACTATAAGAAAACGTAAGTTGAGATGCCTGTTAGACATCAGATTGCTGGCACTTTTCCTTGCAGTAATTGTAGACACTGTCTTTCTATTGATACATCTAATGTTTTTACACATTCTGTTTCTAAACAGAAGCTTGTGTTTAACCTGTATGCACATTATAAAACTAGAAATATCATTTACTTAGCAACATGCACAGCATGTGAAAGTTTCTACTTGGGTAAATCAAACAGAATGTTTTATGAACGGATCTGTGAACACAAGTATGCTATAAAAAGGGCAGATTTAACAAATGCTCTTGCTAAGCGTGTGTTTGAGATAGGCTCTTCACATTGTTTTAAATTTAAAGTGGTGGAAATAGTATACAAGGGACAAAGAGGTGGTGATTTTGTTAATTTTAAAGAAGAGAGGGAATTGTATTGGATCTGCAAGATGTGCGCTGACAGGAAACCAGGGTTAAATGACAGGGTCTGTTTAAGGCCTGTTCTGAAATCCAGGGATTTACATAGATGATTGGTAGAATGGTTTTATTGGCTTTGTAATTGTTTAAAAACTTGAATTGGATGATTTTTTTTTACTCAGGCTGACGAAGAACCTTGTGTTTGAAAGCATTGACTGTGTTATTAAATTTGTCTTATCTCTACTGCCTTGGTCGTTGAAACTTCTTTCTGTTTTTTACTTGAAAGTTTGCTCTGATGGGAAGTTCCTACTGTCTGTCCAGTTGGAGGTATTTTCTTCTTTAGTATATACTGTTTCATGTCCTCCTCAGGATCCATGGCTGGTTGTTCTACTGATTCTGTTTCTGTAGAGCCATCTTCTATCTTGCCTCAATGGAGAAATTTTAACACTGATAGTATTTTGAAATTACTGTTTCCAGATGATGAGAATCCATTGCTGTTTTTTGCCTCTCATGATACTGGAAATGTGATGCCTCAACAGTTTGGTGTGAAGGTACCACCACAAGAAGAGATTAAACATTTGAAAAGTGATTTATTTAAGCTTAAACACCTTCAGTGACAGAGAATAAACATGGAAGCATGCCTCCATCATCATATAATTCCTAGGGGCTTAAGAATAACTTTAATGACCACATATGGTGATTTTTATGAAGATCTGCTTTCTGAATGGCAAAAGTTAAATTTGGACTATAGCTTTGGCTATATCTGTTTGCTTATAGACTTCTTATAACCTGTCAAAAAAGAATTAGCAGTTGCTATTGATGGTAAAAAGCAACATCTTTTTAATGTCAGACCATGATTCATATTTGTTTACCTTTGATGTGGCAGGTGACAGTATTTCTGCCTATGAAAATAGGTTTAAAAATCAAAAAATGAAGAGACTGGCTCACGACCTACGTGATTTTCTTGAGGGGAATGTTTTTACATGGCCCCGCTCAAATGAGGCTAGAGATAGTGGCAATAGTGATGCATTGCAGACATCTGCTTTTGTGCAGGTGCTTTGCAAACTGAAACTTGGAGTTTGCCACTTGCTGTCTCAGCCAGTGATCAGGTTTCAACGCTACATTACTGACCAGCTATGTCAGCCAATTCAGTTGATGTAACTTCTGCTTCACGTTAGCAGGATGTTAGAAGGAAGACCGTAACATCGCATCAGGTTTTTGGGGATCTTCAACTTCTCCTACCGATAAATCAAGTGAAACAGAGAGAACAAAACAGGGGAAGGAGCCCAAGCAGAGGGAGAAAAAGAGGTCGGCAGCACTTTGAAGAAATGCCGGGTCGGAATCTGAAGGTCATGTGGAACATGACGGAGGGTCCTTGATTAATAATCTATCTAATAAGGTACTGTCCAGCTGAGGTTTTGCTACTTGAAAAGGGATTGACTTTTGTACCTACACAGAAGTCTGACTTCTCTGAAGCTGCTATTTGTTTAAAACTGTTCATTAGGAATGTTTCTTAAAGTTATACTTTAATGATAGTGGAGTTGTGAATAATGCCTCATTTTTTAGAAAACTGAGCATTTTTCAACCACCAATAGATCCAACTTTAGAAGTATGTAGTAAAAAACATGAGAATGAGCTTTTTACTTTACTTTCTGGCTCAGCCTTTGGTTCTGATAACACTGAAGGGCACGATTTCTATAATTTGAGTAGAGAAGTCTGCATTATCAGCCCTACAAAATGATGATACAATTTTTATTAAGAATGCAGATGAAGGTGGAGCAACTGTGATATTGGATCTTGATTTTTATGTGAACTCTATTCTTTCTATGCCTAGTGACTTAAATGTTTATGATAAAGTGGATTTTGATTATATATGGCACATACAATGTTCAGTTTTCTTTACATTTCGTGATTGCCTACAACATTTTTTTAAACACAGAGCAACTTGCCCAGTATTTAAATGTTGAACACCCTGTCATACCCATTTTCAGAGCCTTCCAAAAGTGCATAGAGACTCTGTCCTACCACCAATTAGGCCAATACTTTCAGGTAGGAAATGGGTGACTTAATCCTTTTCTATTTATATTGATAAACAGCTACGCCCCTTGCTAAATAATATTAGAACAGTGCTTAAAGACACACAACACTTCCTCAAGGATTTATAATGGTTTGTACAGGAGAATGCCACCAGTTTAAGTAATTTTCTTCTATTAATACTAGATATTGAAGCTTTGTTTACTTGTATACCAAATTTGTAGGGCATTAATATGATAAAGTCATTTTTAACTAAACATAGTGACTATGGTGACAAACAGATTGATCTTATATGTCTTTTTCTTGAGGTTGTGCTTGAAAACAATATTTTTATGTTTCAAGATGGTTACTATCTACAGAAAGTTGTTGTAGCTTTGTGCACTTCCTGTGCCAATAGCTACACCAACATGGTGTTAGCTCAATGGGAAGAACAATTTGTTTTCAATAGTGCTTGCAAGCCTTCACTGTTGTTTTATAACAGGTTTGTTGATGATATGGTTCTGCTTTGGGAAGGGACTGAGATGCAGTTTCTAGCTATTGTTGATTACCTACATACCACCACATCTTTCCCAAAGTTTGTCTGACATGTATCATCTGTGGAAATAACTTTATTGGATGTGCAAGTGAATAGAAACACAATGGGTAATTTTGCAACTAGATTACATAGAAAGCCATGCATGAGAAACAACATTTTAAAGCATGATAGTATGCACCCCTCCCATGTGTATAAGAATATTATGAAAACCCAAGGGATGAGGATTTCTAATCTTAATAATACAGATGAAGGCTTTAGTAATCATCTTGAAAAACTTTCTAATGATTTTGCTTCTAGGGGGTTATAGTACAAGAGAAAGTAAGGCTATGAGGGAAGATGGAAAAATTCTGAGGTCCACCTCAGCCATTCCCTACTTTTCTGGTGGGGCAGTCGAAGGACGTCAATCTGCAACCAGGAAACCTGATACTATGCCATTAGTTTTACCCTTTGCTAGTGATTTTAGGAGAGTTAGACATGTGGTGGCTGCAAACTGGGGTATCCTGACAACAGATGACAGGATTAGGCATACTGTGGGTGTATAGACCCAATTTTACTTACAAAAATAAGAAATCCCTGAAACAACGGTTATGCTATAGGGATTATAAGCAAACGCAAGTTGAGATGCCTGTTAGACATCAGATTGCTGGCACTTTTCCTTGTGGTAATTGTAGACACTGTCTTTCTATTGATACATCTAATGTTTTTACACATCCTATTCCTGAACAGAAGCTTGTGTTTAACCTGTATGCACATTCTAAAACTAGAAATATAATTTACTTACCAACATGCGCAGCATGTGAAAGTTTCTACTTGGGTAAATAAACAGAATGTTTTATGAATGGATCCGTGAACACAATAAAAAGGGCAGATTTAACAAATGCTCTTGCTAAGCATGTGTTTGAGCTAGGCTCTTCACATTATTTTAAATTTAAAGTGGTGGAAATAGTATACAAGGGACTAAGAGGTCATGATTTTGTTAATTTTACAGAAGAGAGGGGAGTCTATTGGATCTGCAAACTATGTGCTGACAGGAAACCAGGGTTAAATGACAGGGTCTGTTTAAGGCCTGTTCTGATATCCAGGGATTTACATAGATGATTGGTAGAATGGTTTTATTGGCTTTGTAATTGTTTAAAAACTTGAAATGGATGGTGTTTTTTTATTCAGGCTGACAAAGAACCTTGTGTTTGAAAGCATTTACTGTGTTATTACATTTGTCTTATCTCAACTGCCTTGGTCGTTGGAACTTCTTTTTGTTTTTTACTTGAAAGTTTGCTCTGTTGGGAAGTTGCTACTGTCTGTCCTGTTGGATGTATTTTCTTCTTTAGTATACACTGTTTCATGTCCTCGTCAGGATCTATGGCTGGTTGTTCTCCTGATTCTATTTCTGTGGAGCCATTTTCTGTCTTGCCTCAATGGAGAAATTTTAATACTGATCATATTTTGAAATTACTGTGTACAGATGATGAGAATCCATTGCTGTTTTTTGCCTCTCATGATACTGGAAATGTGATGCCTCAACAGTCTGGTGTGAAGGTAGCACCACAATCAGAGAGTAAACATTTGTAAAGTGATTTATTCAAGCTTAAATGCCTTCAGTGGCAGAGACTACACATGGAAGCATGCCTCCATCATCGTATAATTCCTGGGGGCTTAAGAATAACTTTAATAACCACATATGGTGATTTTTATGAAGGTCTTCTTTCTAAATGGCAAAAGTTAAATTTGGACTATAGCTTTGGCTATATCCATTTGCTTATGCACTTCTTTTACCCTGTCGAAAAAGAATTAGCAGCTGCTATTGATGCTAAGAAGCAACATCTTTTTAATAAGTTTGACCATGATTCCTGTTTGCTTACCTTTGATGAGGTAGCTGACAGTATTTCTGTCTATGAAAATAGGCTTAAAAATCAAAAAATGATGAGACTGGCAAGGGACCAACGTGATTTTCTTCAGGGGAATGTTTTTACATGGCTCCATTCAAATGAGGCTAGAGATAATGGCAATAGTGATGCATTGCAGACATCTGCTGTTGTGCAGGTGCCTTTGCAAACTGAGAGTTTGAGTTTGCCACTTGCTGTCTCAGCCAGTGATCAGGTTTCAGTGCTACATCACAGACCAGCTGTGTCAGACGATTCAGTTGATGTAACTTCCGCTTCACAGCAGCTGGACGTTAGAAGGAAGACCATAACATTGCATCAGATTTTTGGGGATCCTCAACTTCCCCTACCGATAAAGCAAGTGAAACAGAGAGAGCAGAACAGGGGAAGGAGCCCAAGCAGATTGAGAAAAATATGTCTTCAGCACTTCGAAGAAATGCTGCGTTAGAATCTGAAGCACATGTGGAACATGACGGAGGGTCCTTGATTATTAAGCTATCTAATATGGTACTGTCTTCAGCTGAGGTTTGGCTACTCGAAATGGGATTGACTTTTGTACCTACAGAGAAGTCTGACTTCTCTGAAGTTGCTATTAGTTTAAAACTGTTCATTAGGAATGTTTCTTTAAAGTTATACTTTAATGATAGTGAAGTTGTGAATAATACCTCGTTTTTTTGAAAACCGAGCATTTTTCAACCACCGATAGATCCAATTTAGAAGTATTTAGTAAAAAATGTGAGAATGAGCTTTTTACTTTACTTTCTGGCTCAGCCTTTGGTTCTGCTAACTTAGAAGGGCATGATTTCTATAATTTGCGTAGAGAAGAGAAGTCTGCGTTATCAGCCCTACAAAGTGATAATACAATTGTTATTAAGAAAGCAGATAAAGGCTTAGCAACTGTGATACTGGATCGTGATTTTTATGTGAACTCTCTTCTTTCTATGCTTAGTGACTTAAATAATTATGATAAAGTGGATTTTGATTATCTATGGGACATACAATGTTCTGTTTTTTTTTTACTGATCATGATTGCCTTGAAAATATTTTAATCAAAGAGCAACTTCACAGTATTTACATGTGGAACATCCTGTCATATCCATTTTTTTATGGCTTTCCAAAAGTGCATAAAGATTCTGTCCTACCACCACTTAGGCCAATATTTTCAGGTAGGAAATGGGTGACTGAACCCTTTTTGATTTATATTGATAAACAGCTACGCCCCTTGCTAAATAATGTTAGAATGATGCTTAATGACACACAACACTTCCTCAAGGATTTATATCGGTTTGTACAGGAGAATGCCACCAGTTTAAGTAATTGTCTTCTAGTAACACTAGATGTTGAATCTTTGTTTACTTGTATACTGAATTTGGAGGGCATTAATATGATAAAGTCATTTTTTCCTAAACATGGTGATTATGGTGACAAACAGATTGATCTTATACATCTTTTTCTTGAAGTTGTGCTTGAAAACAATATTTTTATGTTTCAAGATGGTTACTATCTGCAGAAAGCTGTTGTAACTATGGGCACCTCCTGTGCCAATAGCTACACGCCAACATGGTGTTAGCTCAATGGGAAGAACAATTTGTTTTCAATAGTGCTTGCAAGCCTTCACTATTGTTTTATAGGAAGTTTGTTGATAATGTAATTCTGCTTTGGGAAGGGACTGAGATGCAGTTTCTAGCTTTTGTTGATTACCTACATACCACCACATCTTTCCTAACATTTACCTGCCATGTATCATCCATGGAAATAACTTTCTTGTATGTGCAAGTGAGTAGAAACGCAATGGGTAATTTTGTAACTAGATTATACAGAAAGCCATGCAGGAGAAACAACATTTTAAAGCATGATAGTATGCACCCCTCCCATGTGTATAAGAATATTATGAAAACCCAAGGGATTTGATTTCTCATCTTAATAATACAGGCGATGGATTTAGTAATGATCTTGAAAAACTTTCTAATGATTCTGCTTCTAGGGTTATAGTACAAGAGAAATTAATGCTATGAGGGAAGATGTAAAACTTCTGAGGTCCTCCTCAGCCCTTCCTTGCTTTTCTGGAGGGGCAGTCGAAGGACATCAATCTACAACCAGGAAACCTGATACTATGCCATTAGTTTTACCCTTTGCTAGTGATTTTAGGAGGGTTAGACATGTGGTGGATGCAGACTGGGTTATCCTGATCATGGATGACAGGATTAAAGACATTGTGGGTGTTAGATCCAATTTTACTTACAAAAATAAGAAATCCCTGAAATGATGGCTATGCTATAGGGACTATAAACAAACGCAAGTTGAGATGCCTGTTAAACATCAGATTGCTGACACTTTTCCTTGTGGTAATTGTAGACACTGTCTTTCTATTGATACATCTAATGTTTTTACACATCCTATTCCTGAACAGAAGCTTGCGTTTAACCTGTATGCACATTGTAAAACTGGCAATATCATTTACTTAGCAACATGCACAGCATTTGAAAGTCTCTGCTTGGGTAAATTAAACAGAATGTTTTATGAATGGATCCGTGAACACAAGTATGCTATAAAAGGAGCAGATGTTACAAATGCTCTTGCTAAGCATGTGTTTGAGCTAGGCTCTTCACATTGTTTTAAATTTAAAGTGGTGGAAATAGTATACAAGGGACTAAGAGATGGTGATTTTGTTAATTTTATAGAAGAGAGGGAACTGTATTGGATCTGCAAGCTGCGTGCTGACAGGAAGCCAGGGTTAAATGCCAGGCTCTCTTTAAGGCCTGTTCTGAAATCCAGGGATTTACATAGATGGTTGGTACAATGTTTTTATTGGCTGTGTAATTGTTTAAAAACTTGAATTAGATGGTGTTTTTTTATTTAGTCTGATGAAGAACCTTGTGTTTGAAAGAATTTACTGGGTATTAAATTTGTCTTATCTCAACTGCCTTGGTCGTTGGAACTTCTTTCTGTTTTTTACTTGAAAGTTTGCTGTGTTGGGAAGTTCCTACTGTCTATCCTGTTGGAGGTATTTTCTTCTTTACTATATAGTTAAAATATAAGTTGATTCACTTATATGGTGACATGTAAATACTAGTTGAGACTAGTTTATTTTATACTTCCGGTGGAATATCCTATACACACATTCAAATTCTTAATAATATTTCTGAATATATTACAGTCTAATTAACCAGAAAAATTTTAAGACCTGATTATTACTTTACTATAACACTATAACAGCTTAATACAGAATCTCAGATCTGTTCTAATGGTATATCAGATATAATATATGTTCCTGCTGATTTTAAATTTTAAAATACATATGAATTTTAGACTTAGACAAATTATCTACTACACGGAAATCTTTAATATATAAGAAAGAGATACAAATTTTGAACAAGGTATTTTATGTTAAACGTTAATAGGATGATGAGTTAGTCTTTAATATACAAGTAAGTATTAAATACATGTAGAGGATGTTTGAAATACTGCTGTTATAGACTGGGTGGTAATTCGAGTCATTGATGCTACTCGGATTGGAAGTTTATAACTCCATGCGTGGTGCAGGTTTAATTTTTAAGAATATGCAGTCTATTTATTGTTATAATAATCACGCTACCTTGACATCCACTTTGTTTATTATACATAAGTTTCCAATCTTAATTCTAAGATATATCATACCCACAGAAAAGTAACATTCATGAAAGGAAAGGTCGAGCTAACACGTAATGGAGGGAAAAGAATAGGAAAACTAATATGGCTTGATACAATGTTCATATTCTCAGCAATGTTACATGCTCAAAATGGTCTCATTGAAAGTTATCTCATTAACATTAATGGTTTAAGCAACTCATGTAAAACAGGAAGTTTATTTATATACTTAAACTTACATAAATCCAATTTAATTTTTCTCCAAGAAACACATCTGTTGATAGTTGATATATCTAAATTAAACACTAACAAGTATACAACCTTATCTAGTTCTGAGCATTCAAAGAAAAAAGAGGAGTAGCCATTATGTGGACTAAAACATTACCAATTCCCAAAATAATAAAGACATATCAGGATGACAAAGGAATGCTTTGTTTAGTCATAGCTGAAATTAATAGAAAGATGTGTACATTCATTAATGTTTACTGGATACCAGGTATAGGTATTAGTACAGTGAAGCAACACCTAAATCAAATAGTTCTCCTTTCCAAAGGAGATATCATTATAGCAGGTGACTTCAACTGTATCCTAAATGAAAGTGAAACAAGTGTTTCAGGGAAAATAGGAATATTCTTCCAGGCTAAACATCTAAAAGACTTTATAAATTCATAACATCTGAATGATATCAATAATCAAGCTGATCCCAAGTCATTACAATATACTTTCTTTTAAAATAGATGTGGCTCTTATTCTAAGATAGCGTGAATCTTGATCTCTAATCAATTAGTCAATGATGTAACTAAATCTATGATTATCTCATGCCCGCTATCTGACCACAATTCAATAACATTCTAAGTCAATATAAATGTAACATATAATGTATAATTTAGAAAAATCCCAGCATATCTTTCACAATTAAAAGAATTCAAAGAATTCATAAATCAGGAGACAAAAAATTGTATAGAAACAAATGCTTCCCCAGATATATCGGTCATATATATGTACGGGATGCCTTAAAAGCATACTTATATGGGCAAATTAACAGATGGTATAGTAACAAAAGGAAATCTTGGAATAAAGACTTACAGGAGATACAAAATAAATTAGACAAACTCAAATTTAATAACAAAGACAACCTTACCAATAAAGATACAACAGAAGAAATCAACAAACTAAATGATGAATATAAGGAAATTTTAAATCATAATACTAGGATTTGTCCAGAAAAATATAAATGTTTAGCTTTCTCAATGGATTCTAAATACTTAAATACAATTAAAAATAAAACAAAAAGACTCAATAGACATAATCATATTAAAGAGATCTTTTCCATAAAGAAAAAAAAAAGAAAGTCTCTAATCTACAAGATATATTAGAAGAATTCAGGGACTACTTTCATAAAATTAATCATAACATAGTTAAAATGGAACTAAGATATAAAATAAAATAATTCATAACTAAATATATAAATAAAAATCTTAACAAACAACAAGCAGAACTAATAGATAAACACATTTCATTCATAGATATCCAAATCCAAATCAATAAACTTAAATTAAATAAAGCATCAGGTTATACCAGAAATTTATAAAATTATGCTAAAAAGTGCTCTTTCATTACTACAACATATATTCTTAACAGCACAGAATGAAACTATAACTCCCCCATCATGGAAATACACCTTTATTTTGCCAATATTGAAATCCAATAAAGACCCAGTGAAGTGTTCCTCTTATAGGCCCATTTATTTACTGAATGTTGACTATAAAATGTTCATGAACATTTAAGCTGATAGACTAAAGAAATTTCTCCCAAACATAATTGAAGAAGATCAAACAGGCTTTGTAATTAACAGAAATACTTTTGACAATACAAAAAGGATATTAACCCTAATAGATTACATTAATAAGAAAAAGAAAAAAATCAACATTAATAAGCTTAAACTTAAACTTGGCTTTTGATTCAATAAACTGGGATTATCTGTTTATATTACTAAATGCTTGAATTTCTCAGATAAATTTGTAACTCTGATAGAACAACTATACAAAGAGGCCTTAGCATACATAAAAATTGGTACATACATCTCACAAAACATTCCAATCTTAAAAGGAACTAAACAGGGTAGTCCACTCTCTCCTTTACTATTTACCTTAATAATGGAACCTTGGGCCAATGCAAAAAGAATGAATAAAGACATAGGAAGCTTTAATATAAATACAGATACACCATCTAAAATTAAACGCTTTGCTGACGATGTCCTCATTACACTAAATGGGAACAATTCTTCTATTACTTCGTTAATTCTATGAATGATTTTCAAAATATCTCAGGTTTGATTTTTAATGAAGACAAAACAAAAATACTGCCTATCTACTCAAACAAAATTAAGTTAGGCAGAAAATATCATAAATATAAATCTAACTCTGACCAAATAACATATTTAGGAATTATATTAGCCAAAGACATCAAGACTATAATACACCTCAACTATAGTAATAGTCTAAAAAAACTACAATCATGTATAACAAGTTGGAACAGATTTTTTTTTTACAATGGAATAAAGACTAGCAATAATTAAAATGATAATATTCCCAAAGATACTCTACATTATTCAATCAATCTTATTACTTACCCCTAAATCAATAACTAAAAAACTAAACTATATGATGTTAAGATTCCTCTGGGCTCCGAAAAAACCAAGGGTAGCATTAAAATTTCATTTAAATAGCTGCACCAAAGGTGGAATAGCTTTCCCTGACCTAGACATATATTACATCTCTTCCATAACTAAAACTGTATCACAATTAGTAGCTTCCTCTTACTCTGCTAAATGGAAAAAAATATTGGGAAATAATAAGCATGTACTTAATTACAAAATCTCAGCCATGCAAAACTGATATTTTAAACAACCTATTCTATGGATATTAAACAATCTCTTTATCACATATGATACAGTGATACATTCAACCAGTTATATCTTAAATATTATAATTACTTTCAGAAACTTTATGTATAAACACCCAATATATAAAGAATGGATCATATTATACCCTATAGCATATATACAAGGTAGACCCAAATAAAACACTATTACTTAAACAGAAATAATTAACATTAAGGTTTTAGATGATGTTAGGTAACAAAGTGAAAAATATAGATATTTGACACAAGCATTTGAACTAGACAAATCCTTTTGGTTAGAAATTCAGGCCTATAGACAGTTCCTTTCAAACAAGCTTGATTTAATATTTCCTATAGTTAGGGAATCCATTCCTATACTGATAGATTACTTGGTATTGAATATTCAACAAAAAACTTAAACTAAAGGTAAACTATCTTACATCTATAGGATAATCAGATATGAAACTTATAGTTGTCCAGAAACCTTTTGGAATTACTTCTTTTCCATTAATAATGAAACACCTAAAGAGCAATACAAAAATTACATACTGGAGTCAGCTGGTAAACAACCTCCTCACTTAAATGGAAGCTATATACCTGGAAATTTATGTATAGGTCATTTTACACACTACAAGTAATGAGTAAAAAAAATAATAAAAAAGACAACTTGTGTAAGAGATGCAAATTAGAGACAAATGCTGAATGAGCACATATGCTTTTTGATTGTTCAGAACTAAAAGTCTGTTGGGAAAATGTTAATAACGTATTACAATCTATATTTACAGACAATTTTACCATATCTAGATCCATGGTTCTCTTTAACACACCCATTCCAAAATGTGTTAAAAAAGTTAAAATTCCTTTAGTCTGGTCAATTCTAATGGTGGCTAGAAAGATTATTACTAGAAATTGGATTTCAGATTCTCCTCCATCTTTTACAGAATTAAAAATGTTATTGTTGATGTATGTCATTTAGAACTTTTGACAATTATATCCCGATCATCTAGAAAAATGTTTTCCTATAATATGTAGGTTAGTTTACAGAGGTTGTTAGAAAAATAATTTGTTGTTTCATGAAAAATTAATGTGTGCATTTATTAATGAAGTTTTAAAAAGTGGATGTTTTTGTAAATACTTCAGTTATTTTGTGATTGTTAAACATTTATGTATTTTTATTGTCAATTATATGTATAAATTAACAAGTTCATTTGGTTATATGTTAAAACTAATAAAGATGTTTAAAAAAAAGAACCCCACTATCCTTGATCTGTTCCCCACAAATACACCCATTTCTTGCACGTTTACATAAGTATTGTCATGTTTTATTAAATAAGACCTAAAAGTAGTGAACTTTTCTTTTAAAACTGGTGGTACATCTCATGTGAATACCTCTGTATTTAGGGAGTTCTCAAAAGCAAACCTTTTTCAGTTACTTGATGACCTAAGTAAAATCCACTGTAACCCTCCTCCAATAGATCTCGTAACTAAAGCTGCTGCTTATGCCTCTGACTTCTACTCCTACTTAAAGAGTTGTACTAACAAGTCAGTCTGCATCAAATATAATGAGAAATTAAAAACAAACCCCTGTGGTGGAATGCCCATATAAATAAGTTATATAATAATACAAAAATGCTTAATGCTTATAAGCAGTCTCTCATACCTGCCTTAAGAGCACATTTAAGCAAACTAGTAAAGAGCTTAAGGGAACCATTAATGGAAATAACTAATGTCTCAGTTGACAAATTCAGTTCAAATTTTACTTCACTGACAGTTATAGCTGTTCCACAAGAGTTCTTATTCCCAGTCACCTCGTTTAAATGTTATGGGCCAAGTCCTTTCATTCATTTTAAAAGCTAAGAGCACCTCATTAGTGAGCCATGATGATATACCAGCTGCCTGATTATCCGTGCCCAATATGGCCATACTGAGCCCCTACTTAAACTCATTAATCTAAGACTCCACACTGCTTACATTTATGAAGCCTGGAAAACATATTGTAATGCCATTACAGAAGGCTGGCCCAGTCACTGTCCCCAGTAAATACATGCCTATTGGTCTACTAACCTCATATGTAAAGCTTTAGCGTGCATTATGTCAGAACTCATTAATCTGGACATTGAAACTCTGTTAACCCCAAACTCTCATTAATTCAGCTTTATCAAAGGAATGTGCTGCCTCTTTAACAGTGTTAATTTATTTGAAAAACTAACCAAAATAGTGGACAATGGTTGTGCAGTACAAACGGCTTATCTGAACCTGGCCAAGGCATTTGACACTATTCCATTACAGGTGTTATTGACATAATTATAAATATGAATATAAGTCCTTGTATTGTATGGTGGATAGCTAACTGGTTGTCTGATAGAACCCATGTGGTTAGAGTCACAGGTGCCATTTTTGAAAGCAGTAAAGTTACCACTGGTACCACAGGACTTGGTGTTGGGCTGTCTCCTGTTTGGTATCTATTTCCTGATCTTCAGGCCAACACTCCTGGCTTATGGGTATCTAAGTTTGTAAACAACTGCAAATTGGTTGTTGTTATCTGATCTTCTACTGACTTACAAATTCTCCAACATGGGTTAGACCATTTTAACAAATGGTGTGAGAACAATGCTTTCACATTAAATGTGAAAAAATGTATTATAACTTTTTGGAAAGCAGAACATTTTCACATATCATATAGATGATATACTCCTCTGATGAGATACTGTTGCAAGGGTCTAGGTAATCTTGTTAATGTTTTAACATTTGACTATTGTGTCTCAGCAGTACTTCAGAAAGCCTTTTGTCTGGATCACCTAATTTCCAAAGGCATCATCATTAGATCAAAAGAAGTCTTAATTCCCCTTTACTCATATCTCATCAGACCCATTATTGAATATAATGCATCTTTGGCATGTGTTTGTGTAAACATATCACTCAGCATGAAAAACCTCAAAGATTCATAATGAAAATGATTAGTGGCCTCAAAATTTATCTTAGTTATCATGAAAGACTGCTTGCTCTCTCTCTCTCTCTCACTCTCTGTCTCTCTATAATCAGTCTCTTAATGACTCCTCCATGGAGATCTATGTCTATATAGACTTTTGAGTCATGAAATATTCACTTCTCTTTGACCTCCTCTTCCTTCCCAGAACAAATGGTACCTCAAATAACCTGGTAAAGGAACTAAACTGTCATCAATAGATAGATAAGACATATTGGCATAATAGATTCATATCCTAATATATTTCCACATCTGGATCAAACTTTCATTAAGTGGAGAAACACCTTGCCACACTCAAGATAAACTTAGATAATTGGATGAGTAGCCTAAAATTCTCCCCTATTCTACCCATAAGGCTAAAGGGAACATTTGAATATGATTTTGTTATTGGCTATGCTTGTAATGGTCTGCAAACTGATTGCCTAGTACTTCCCTATCAACATATAAATCTATGAACAAATGTTGTATCTGATGCAAGAAGGATATTTTCATGTTAGGTTAGAAGTAGGCAATGCACATACTTTTTAGACTTGAAATCACTTGTCTTAGTTAAGCAATCATTTGTCTTAATGACTGATTAAACAAAGAAATTTGATTTGGAGGAAAAGACACGGTTTGCATAATGGTCAAGGTCTTTGCCACCATGCACAAGGTACAATGGTTGATCCTAACCTGTGGCCAATGCCTGTATGTAGTTTCATGTTCTCCCTGCATCTTTGTGGCATCCATCCCAAAAACATTTTGGGTTTCTTGACCTCAAACTCACCCAAGAATTGAGTTGTGGGCAGCAGCACACACTCTAGATAATACCAATTAGGGGAAGAGTTGTATAGACCAACTACGTTAGGCATCAACTGGGATACTCAGTATCCTCTAGATAGGAAATCACATGGCAGAGCTATCCAATTGATGATGTAAGAATTGGCTCTAGGTGATATGGGCTAATGTCTAAATCCCTGAGGTCTCTCAAATATATACCAAATGGTGCTATGTACAAGGACCCAATAACACAAGCACAAACAGTGTTCACACTCACAAAGGGGTTCCCAGTGGGAGTGGGTGTGGATCAGGTTTCAGCTCTGAGTACAACTGTTCATACTAGGGTGGGAGGTTGGCATAATGGTTAAGGTGTTTACCTTACAGACACAGGGTGCAGGGTTTGATTCTCACATGGGGTAATTGGCTAGGCTTAAAATGGCCCACAAGGGCACTTAGCCTAGTACTAACCTATGAACCTATGAACCTATGAACCTATGAACCTATGAACTAGTGATGGACTATATTAGCAAATAGGTTGGCAGGGACAGATCAACAAAGCTGCTGTATGCAGGCAACGTGGCATTACATGCAGGCTCTGAAGAAGAATTTCAGCAGATAAGGGAATGGAATGTAAAATGAAGGTGCACAGGATGAGTATGAGTGCAAATAAGACAACTGTAATTGTAGTAAATGGGGGAAATCATAAAAATCTGAGAACCGTGAGAGAAGGGAAAATAGTAGAACAGGTGAGCAGCTTCAGGTATCTAGAATGGGTGGCCAAGCAGAAGGGATGTCTGAAAGAAGAGGCCAAAGCTGGCATCAGAGTGGCTGCAGCCAGCTGGCACAAAGTGTAAGGGGAAGTGTTTTACAGAATAACACCAAAAAAGCTGGAAAGTAAGGTACACAAAACAGTGGTGCTAAGTGCACTATTGAAATGGTATGGTAGCAGTGTATTTCACCGAATCTCATTTCACCGAATCACAAATCCCTGACAAAAATCTCACTGGAAACTATTTTCACTGAATTCACACTGCACTGAATCACAGTTCATATAAGATTATATACATAAGTCTGTATAAAATTTTCATTGGTGTTGTGATGATCGGGGAGAGATGGGCAAAGGCTGCCAGCCTAGTCAAATAGAATTTGATACATAATTCTATCAACTGTATAAATAAATGTAAAATGCAGGTATGTTTTCTTGATAATAAATGTAAAATACAGGCATGTTTCTTTTTATTTTTTTTTTTAAAAGATTTTTATTAAAATTTGAATAAAAAAAATATTACATAAAGTATTCCATTTTTTAACAATATTAAAAAAAACGCCATCATTCTATATCTAACTAACAACATAACTATTTACAAATGATGTTCACATAAATGTCAAACTAAATTATTGGTTTGTTCATATACAATCAATAATTTTCTAGCAAGTTTAGTAAATTTTCCCACATATTAATTCTAGACATATTTCTATTAGTTCTTGACTTAATGGTCAAAAGTTCCAGACTGCAAACTTCAGTAAGAAGATTTTTTAATTCTTGAAACGTAGGGGAAGTTTCTGATTTCCAATTAATTGTTATAATTTTCCTTGCTACTGCTAAGATAGTCCATATTAATGTATATTTGGATTTTTTAACACTTTGATGTATTGGAGTGTTAAATATAATTAAAGATTTAGAAATCAAGATGTTATCTGTAAGTAAACCTTGAAGAAAACTATTTATATCTTCCCAGTATTTTTTTAGAAGACTGCATCTCCAACAACCATTGATGTTCTTGCTAATTTTATTTAGAATGTGAGGTGTTATAAATGACCTATGCATATATTTCCAGGTGTATAACTTCCACTTTAGGGAGGATGTAGTGTAGTAGGCTGATTCTAGTATATTTTGTTTGTCTTGATGTTTAGGAGCATAGTTATTAATTTTATTGAAATATTCCCAATATTTATCAGTGTGAAAATTTGTATCATTTCTAAGTATTTTGTTTATGTGTGCTAATTTGTTTTTTTTGTTTTTGTCAGTGTTTATATTTTGAATAAGTGTAGTCATAAATAAAATTATTTTAGGTAATGGATATATTAAATATAAGGGAATTAGATCCAAATTATTTATAATATATTGCCTACATTCCTGTATGTAAAGCCATGAGTTAGAGTTGAAGTCGTATTCAAATTTTAGTTCCTCAACAGACTTTATCCTATCTTTGTCTATTAACTGAGATCAATAAACAAGATGTTTCTCTTTGAATAACAGCATTTTTGTATTATCAGTTGTGATTAATATTCCTTGAGTAAAAGCAATTGGGAAAAGCAGGAAAATCCATGTTTTGTAATTAGTGTATTTAAAAATAAAGTTCCTAAATGTTTTAAGGATGAGTAGCAAATAGTTTGATTTATTTAATTTATATGAATGTACTGTAAAGATATCTTTTAATACCCACAAAATAGGATTATTTAACATCAGTGTTTTTTGTATGTTTAGTTTGTTAGAAGAGTCCCATGCTAACGAGATTAAATATTGTTTCCATTTAGAAGAATATGTATCAATTAGAAAAGAGACTATGTTAATGATCGAGGATAGAGAATATAGTTCCAAGTAAGGAAATCTTATACCACCATTTGTCCAGTCATTTATATGATGTTGCAAAGCTATTCTGGATTTATTAGGATACCATAAAAATTTCAATAACAAAGAATTAAATCGTTTAATTATCATTTTAGAGGGAATTAATGAAAGTGATTGAATAATGTAAAGCATTTTAGGAAGAATAGTCATTTTTATAATAGAAAGCCTTTCATCCATTGAAAAGATTAAATTATTCCATTTTTTTATAGAATCTTCAATTTTACTTAAACAATTATTAAAATTTAATTGAATGATATCTTTTATGTTATTGGTAATCACAATTCCTAAATATGTTATCTGATTATTTTGAGGTATAAGTTTTTTATACTTTTGTTGAATTGTGTTTTGTTTTAGATTAATAGGGATGATCTGAGTTTTATTGTTATTAAAACTTAAACCTGATATTTTTGGAATTTATTAATATTTTTAAATATGGCAGGAATAGAGCTGTAGTTTTCTCGTACTGTTATCAAAATATCATCAGCAAATAATTGAATTTTAGATGAAGTATCTAAATTTAACCTATAACCTTCAATGTTTTCATCATCTCTTACCAAACTGGCCGATGGTTCCATGATCAATGTAAGTAAAAGGGGGGATAAAGGGCATCCCTGTTTAGTCCCTCTTGTAATAGGAATGTTTTCTGATATGACAGTGCCAATTTTGATATATGCCTGACTCCCTTTATATAAGTTTGTTATAAGATTTATAAACTTATCTGAGAAATTCAACTCGTCTAGCAAAATAAATAAATAGTCCCAATTAACTGAATCAAAGGCACAATTTATATCTAAACCTATTAAAGTTAAAGTTTTATTAGAGGTTTTTGCTGAATCTATCAAAGTTATTGTTCTTCTTATATTATCATAAGTAGTTCTATTTACAATAAAACCTGTTTGATCATCATTTCTTAGTGATGGCAAAAAAACTTTTTAATCTCTCAGCGTATATGGACATAAACATTTTATAATCTATGTTTAATTAAGAGATTGGTCTGTATAAAGAACACTTAGTAGGATCTCTGTTTGATTTGATTATTGGTGAGATAAAGTTATATTTCCAAGAAGGGGGTATGAATGTGCTGCTTTGAGAAATATTAAATACTTTATGCAGAATATTTAAAGCAGATTTAGGTAATAATTTATATAATTCTGGGATAATGCCATCATTCCCTGGGGCTTTGTGTAAATTAAGTTTTGTTATCTGGTTTTGTATATCTTGTAAAGAAATAGGTTTATCTATATTATTAGTTTGATCTCTTGATATTCTATATTTAGTATACTTTGTTATAAATGTCTTAATTAAATCTTTTGAATCCGTTATCTGGGAGTTCTGATTTATCTTATAAAAGAATTCTTTGAATTCCAGTAAAATATTGTGTATATTAGACATATTAAGGAGATCTATTCCCCAAAAAAGAAGAAACTTTGTGTTATTTGCTAAGATATTTAAAGATCTAGGGTTCGTTGAGAAGGTTATGAATTTAAATTTCTCTATTCTGATTTTTGTTTTATGGTTTAAGATCTCCAAGTATTTTGTATTTAATTTACTTATTTCTTTCTCTTTGTTTTGTCTATCAGTATTGCTATCTAAATTAAGCTTTAGCTTGTCTAATTTACCTTGTAGATCTAATAATTCTTTGTCCCAGGATTTCCTTTTATTATTATACCACAAGAGAATTCTCCCATATAAGAAGGCTTTTAAGGCATCCCAAATACAAACTGAAAAAATATTATATTGCTCTTACTTGCTTCTTGCTTGGTGTGATGGATCTGCAGTGTTCTTAAGACACTCAGTCTTGCTGGCTGGATTCTTGCTAAAATTCAAAGTCTGATTATATTTGCATTCCCAGTCTGTTGCATACAGAAACTTGCAGAATATACACTGATGAGAGAATATACTTTGCAGCATCAACTTTAAAGAGCAGTAACAAATAACTTTTTATAATAAATCAAACGAAACCACGTTGCAGCTTAAAAGTACTGTTCCAACTTTACTTCTCATATAGTACAGATGATGTGAGAGATATAACATTTACCTCAGAACACCAAATGTGTTCCTACCATATCCCCAAACAACTGGATTTATACAGCTCTTTATATACTCTTTTTAAACATATTTTGGAGAATTGCTTATCCTGTAGAAACAATACTAAACTTCCTTGTTTAACAATGTCTTGTAAGAGACCAGCTTTTCTGACAGTGTGAATATCCTGTAACAGTGTCCTGATGTCCATGTAGAAAAACATATTTTGAGGAAACACATTGTCCTGTATTCCATTTGAATCTGTGTATAGAAACATGTGTTCTTATGTCAATGCTGATAAGCATATCCTGTTTTTTATGAAGAAAAACATATTTTTGAGAAAACACATTGTCAGAGATCAGCTTTTCTGACAGTGTGAACATCCTGTATTTTATTTGGATCTTTGTATAAAAGTACATCTGTTCTTATGTCATATCCTGATTTTCCATGCAGAAAAACATGTCATTGTTCTTTAAAAGCAGATTTTGCATTTTTGTTCTTGCATACATATCCTGCTTTGAGTCTGTAAGGAATAATGTCCATTCAGCAGATTCCTTTTCCAAGCCATGGTCATTTAGTATGACTGCTGATCACATTTTACTTAAACTTTGTTTCTGCATTTAAGCAAGCCTTTTCTTTCAGCATATTTACAACATAATTAATTTCAGATTTATATTCATAAAATCTAACAATTCCCTCTGTTTTTAAACATACTCAAAACATTTTATATAGAAAACACAAGAAACAAACCTTTAGTTTGATACAACAAATCAAAATGCAATTTTACATAGTTAATACAATGATATTAAAGTATTACTACCAAAACTGAATGTATTTAATAACTTTTTCTTTTGCAGACCATTCTGTGAAAATATTTCATCAGTTATGAGCTGTGTCTGCTTTAATGTTATTATTTTTTTTAACTTCATCAATTTATTCTTTTGCAATCACAGAATTTAATTTATGACTTAGAACTGTTTCAGTAACTCTTTGCAGCTGTTGAACCAACTATAAGAGACAGTAACCATGTGCTACTGCAAGCATTTATACACTGCTGAAAACACACAATTTCAATGTCATTTTAACCATAACATTGTGGTCATGTCTTTGAACTGCTCAATAACATCTTGGTAAAACACTGAACTGGGCTTAGATAATAAATATTTGAAAGCAGTTATTTTCCTGTGGTAAAACCAATGATATTACAACTTGACAAATTACTTTTGAACTTATTACAATGTATCCTGTACAGTATGTATTTACACAGACTGTTTGCTATTCGTGCATTTCAATCTAGTAGGTACCCTGGACCCATTTTTTATTAAATATGGTTTTCACACATATTTATTACTAGACATTAATCTCATTTGTACTGAATTCTTCTGCATTTGTACATACAATGACTATAAAGTACATTTAGTCTAATCTTACAAATTTAATAACATTAATATTAAGCAAAATCTTGGAAAATGTTTGTCTCTTTAGAAATATCTAGTGGAATTGACACCAAATCCATATGTCCTGTTATTTTAAACTACATACTCAGCAATTAGAAACATTGATGCTTTTTTATACCAACATTGTTTTGCCAAAAACATATTAAAAATAGTGACCATTCTTGCTGTTAGAAACATTTATGCATTTTTGCATATCTTTATTCTCTCTTGTATAGCTTTAATAAAGCACTTTTAAATCATCTCTTGTTTAACCATTATGATAGCTATTAACAACTTGTAAAGTATCTTATCCTGTCAGGTTTAATCCAGTTTACCAGTATTTCTAATACACTAATACTTGTTTTTCCCTCTACCTAAAAGAGTATTGTCAAGAATGAATGAGATATTTTTTTTTTTCCTGTAGCTTTATTTTAGACCCTTATTATTTATTTTTATGTAGCTTTATTTCAGACCCTTGTCACAGTCTGTTTATACAGTCAGTGTAAAACTGAGAAAGTGCCCCTCCCTCTTATACAGTCAGTGTAAAACTGAGAAAGTACCCCTCCCCCTGTAGTACTTCAGCACTGTTTACCTGCCCTATGCTGTGAAAATAGAATGTATGTCAGCCTAAGACTATGGTTATACATTATTATAGACCCCTGTCTGATTTGATAATTTTTTCTAAAGCTTTTGCTGTTTACTACCTCTAGTAGGCATTTACATTCTCCTGCACAATTGATTTGAACTGTATATATACTATAGCCCATTTGCTGGCTGTACTTGATACAACTGAGGTTTTTTTGTCCTTTTTTAACATTTACTTGCAAACAGATTATCAGTGACATCTATGCACAATTGTGGCATTTTATTACAATTACCAAATAGTGTTGCCTGTAAACATTTTAACAATTATGTTTTAATAAGAATGATGCTTTAGAAAAACTCAAGCTACTTATCTGGCAATCAGTCTTGTTTATCTTATCTTTCCAGCATTTCCTGTAACTATTCATCCAGTCTAGGAATCTGAGCTCACATTTCATACTCTGTAAACTATAGTTAATTCTTTTGGCATTTTTCCTTTAATGTGATTGTGATTTGCATAACTATGCATTTATACAACATAAATAGACATTATTTTACAATTACCTTACATGGATTTCAGTGTTTTTTATTTATTATTTATTTAACTATTTAACTGTCTTGCCATTAATTTTACAAAAACTGTTTGAATAATACCATCTGTGATTTTATTTATTTTTAAAATTCAGAACTTTAACTGTTTGGTGTTACTATATAATTATAAACAAATTGTAAAAAACAAAATAGATATTAGTTTAGCCAACACATTTATATTTATATTATTTATATTTGCTGTTGTCTGACTGTTATTCTTGTGTATGGTAACAGATGTACTCTAGATGAAAAGAACACACATGCATGTCTGTCTTGTATCTGTATATCTTTATACAAGCATGTCAGTCTTGTGACTTTAAATTTTTATTCTTATTAACTATTTTTATTTAATTTAATACACTAGAACAGTTTTGTTTACCTTTTGACTATGCTAATGAATGGCATTCATATGCTTTACTTTACTGTAGTACTGATAGATGTCTTGCTTTAACTGAATGAAAGTAAAACATTTAAGAATGATTTGTCCAGACATCAGATCCTACCATCCTACCATGTATGTTTAACCATTTTCAAAACATAAACATATTATAAAATATATTTCTTTTGCACAGATTAACTGTGTATGCAGGAAGTTCCCAGTCTTTGTCAGTTGAGCTAATTTATTGCCTTTATCCTGCAACTGAAGTTGAATTTCCTGTGATGTTGCATGGTCTTTCTGACATTCTTTAGTAAGCTGTTCTGCTGAATTTGAAACTCCTATGCACTTTTGAAAAGATGTGTGTATAACTTGTCTAAGCTTCCTGAACTCATTGTGTCTGTCTTTTAGAAGTTTATTACATTTCTTTGTAACAAAATGTACTTGAGTTTCTATCAGTAACTGATTTGACTGTTGTTGCAACTCTGAAATAAACCTTTTACATCTGGTGACAGAACATAACTGTCTAACATTTGAATATAATGTCAACATAATAACTTTTCTTGGTTCTTTACCTTTACAATTTTTGTCTGTGCAGTCTAACCTTTGGATAATGTCATGCACTGTATTTTTATGACATTGTACACACAATAAACATTTTTATACCACACAGGATTTTATTTCAGATACCAGTCAAATATTATAATCCATTTGCATAATGCCTTACTATCAAATTGCAATTCATTTGCATAATGCCTTACTACTAACTTGCCCTAATAAGGTTTTACATTTACTAATATGCTGTATATACATTTATTCTGTTATTATTATTACCTCTATGGCATTCATACTGTATGTAACACAGAATAATTTTCTTACCAGTCAACAGACAGGCAGATGGCCAAGCTGCTTTACTGTAGATGGTTGAAAAGTTTCTGTAGTCACTTGTGAAGTTGGTACAGCAAAACTGGCAGATTCAGTCTTACAACTTCGTCTTGTACCTTTTCTGGAGAATTTATGGAACTGCTCCACCTTCCTGCAATGCAGTCTCACCGGATTTAGACGTCTATTAAACTGTATTGCTACAAACTGTTGAAAACTGTAGAAATCTGAAGTACTTCACATAAACGTTACTGTGCTTTTACAGGAGTGACATTACCCATTCACTCCCCCTGTTTTTGGATACAGGCTAGGAACGTCGTCAAAGGATCACCATTGAAAAATTATATTGTGCTTACTGGATCCAAAGTATCATGTCAGGGTCACCATTGAAAAATTATATTGAGCTGCTCTCTGCTTACTGCTTGCTGGATCTGCAGTGTTCTTAAGACACTCAGTCTTGCTGGCTGGATTCTTGCTAAAATTCAAAGTCTGATTATATTTGCATTCACAGTCTGTTGCATACAGAAACTTGCAGAATATACACTGATGAGAGAATATACTTTGCAGCATCAACTTTAAAGAGCAGTAACAAATAACTTTTTATAATAAATCAAACGAAACCACGTTGCAGCTTAAAAGTACTGTTCCAACTTTACTTCTCATATAGTACAGATGATGTGAGAGATATAACATTTACCTCAGAACACCAAATGTGTTCCTACCATATCCCCAAACAACTGGATTTATACAGCTCTTTATATACTCTTTTTAAACATATTTTGGAGAATTGCTTATCCTGTAGAAACAATACTAAACTTCCTTGTTTAACAATGTCTTGTAAGAGACCAGCTTTTCTGACAGTGTGAATATCCTGTAACAGTGTCCTGATGTCCATGTAGAAAAACATATTTTTGAGGAAACACATTGTCCTGTATTCTATTTGAATCTGTGTATAGAAACATGTGTTCTTATGTCAATGCTGATAAGCATATCCTGTTTTATGAAGAAAAACATATTTTTGAGAAAACACATTGTCAGAGATCAGCTTTTCTGACAGTGTGAACATCCTGTATTTTATTTGGATCTTTGTATAAAAGTACATCTGTTCTTATGTCATATCCTGATTTTCCATGCAGAAAAACATGTCATTGTTCTTTAAAAGCAGATTTTGCATTTTTGTTCTTGCATACATATCCTGCTTTGAGTCTGTAAGGGAATAATGTCCATTCAGCAGATTCCTTTTCCAAGCCATGGTCATTTAGTATGACTGCTGATCACATTTTACTTAAACTTTGTTTCTGCATTTAAGCAAGCCTTTTCTTTCAGCATATTTACAACATAATTAATTTCAGATTTATATTCATAAAATCTAACACAAACTTCTGAAACATTATTAGTATTATTTAATGTGATAAAGTCTTGTATCTCTAAGAGTAAAAATTCTTTAAATTCTTTCAAATTAGTTATGTATGCTGGTATTCTTTTAATCATAGCAGTCTGGTTTGTTTTGATTAGTAGTTCAAAAGTTATTGAGTTGTGATCAGATAAGGGACATGAAATAACCTTTACTTTAATTAAATCATCTGTTAATTCTTTTGATATTAGAATTCTATCTTTTCTGGAATTTGTTTTATGTCTATGGGAATAGTGAATGAATGGAAGTGAATCTACATCTGCAAAGTTATTTATATCTTTTAAAATAAAAGATTGCATAAAGTCCCATAGTAATTTAGCTGAAGTTGAAATTTTTCTTTTTGCTGAGGAGTTAGTATCTACTTCACTTAATATACAATTAAAATCACCTGCTATAATTAAATTACCTTTAGCAAGACTAACTATTTTATTTAAATGCAATTTGACAGTGTTTGAACCAATACCTGGAATCCAATAAATGTTTATTAAAGTATATATTTTTTTATTTAGTTCTATTGTGACTGAGCAAAACATACCTTTGTTATCTTTGTATATTTCTAGTATTTTAGGCATGGGGAGTGTTTTATTCCATAAAATAGCTACTCCTCTTTTCTTTTCGCTATGTTCTGAACTTGTTAAGATTGAATAATATCTGGTATTTAACTTATCAGTATCTGTGGATATTAGATGTGTTTATTGTAAAAAGACAAGATGTGATTTATGTATTTTAAGATATTTGAGCAAGCTTCCTCTCTTGCACTGATTATTTAGACCAATAATATTTATTGAAATACCCTTTAAAAGAAACATTTATATTGTGTGTTATAAATATATACAAGGAAAATCACTTGTATTCCTCTCTGGTAAGCACTAATGCTAGAAAACATACTTATCAAATCATAGACATATTGAAGAGTCTCAAAATATGTTGCTATTGTGAACGTCATAAAAAAGAATAACATAACATTGTAACAAAACATCAATATAACAAGTCTACCAAAACCCTTCCTGGAGTTATATACTCCTAATTCAAATAGCATATACTACTCAAATTATTATCCTAACAAATAGCAACAATAACTCAGCTACTGTCAAAAAGTGTTATTTTCTGTAAGAAAGAGAAAAAAATGTATATATTCTTCATTGTTTCCTTCCCTCTAGCCCCCTTTCCCTTTTAAATTATTCATTAAATTACTATTACATTTAATATAATATATCCAATTACTATATCTGTGCTTGAAGTTCAATTATTGTTAAGCAATTACAACAGACAGGAAACATAATTAAAACTATTCATAACCTGTTTAACAATCATAGAATTACAGATAGGATTGTCATAAACATATGCTGGCATTTCTTTTTCTTATGACATTTAGTAATTTTGTATATATGAAGTTTATGTGAAATACATTAACAATCAACAAATGTTTCATAGTATGTATTTATGTTATTTAGTATACTTTAGCACTGTATATAAAGTTATCTGATATAGTGTAGTTTTTATATTAACTATATTTACAAATGCAGGTAGGGGATTACAAAATGAAGATTATTGTGTATTAATATGTTTTATGTATGTGTTTATATGTATGAAAGTGTTTAAACTGTTTATTTGTGTTTATATACTTATTTGCAGTGAAACCGCAGTTCAACATTCTAAAAAGACAGTGAGACTATCCCATAAGGTTAAAGTTCATATAAATTGTGTCACACAGTCAAGAATGATGACATCAGGATGTTTCTTCTTCCTATAATGAACGGAGCCTCTCGAGCTGGATTTCAAAGCGGGAACAAATAATGCCTGAATTTTTTTTTTTTTAGTCTCTTGAGTCCACGTGGAACAACTGTCAGAACTGGTATGTGAAAAAAAAAGCTGGAAAATGCACGAGTCTCTCAGGGGTTATCAACAAGATATTAAAATGTAGATGCATGATTTAATGACTATACGCGTATTGTATGTTCAATCGCTAAAGTAATAATTATTAAACAGAAGCACTCCCATTAATCTTGCATAGATATTAGTAATACATTAAATTCAGAATGCTTTCTACATACATCCTAGCCCTGAAAGCTTAACATTATTCGTAATTACATTAACATCCACATTCAGATCTCTCTATTTCACACACAATCATACGGACAGCTTTCATTTCCCCTTGTCTTTCATTTAAACCAGAAGAACATTTTCAATAATATTCTTATTAAATTTTTAAACACATTCAACATACATAACCATATTTATGCTAACAGTATGTAGTACATGAACACACATACATATTTAGTACAGTAAAGAAAGAAAAAAGGGAGAAGAGAATATTACACTTACATGCGATTGCAACTGTGAATTTACTTTAAAGTCTTATGTTTAGATTTAAAGTTTCATATCAATGGAGCAAATCCTTATTTCTTTAGCTTCTTTTCTTGTTGACTGACTTCCGGTTATTTTCAGCTAATCTTTTAAGACTTGCACTTGCCCATTCCATATCTTCTAGCTTTTCAATTATTTTGTTAGCGTTAACAAAATTAAGGGCTGTATCTAAATCATCAAAAGTTTTGCTACCATCCTGTAGAAAAATTTTTAATCTGGCTGGGAATAAAAGATGAGTTTTTATTTGTGCCTTTTTGAGTTCTTTGATTAAAGGTAGGAAACATTTTCTTTTTGCTATTACTGTTGAAGAGTAATCATTATCAAAACAATGATGTTGTCATTTAATTTAATAGGAGCTTTTGCCCAAGCTGTTTTTAGCGCTATTTCTTTGTCATATGAAGATTAGAATTTTACAATTACAGACTTAGGAGAGTTATTCTTACTTGTTTTAGATGAAGCAAAAGATCTGTGCGCTCTTTCAATACCATATGACAAGGCTTCTGGTAGGTCTAGTACTTCTTGCATCCACGTTGTCAGGAACTTTGACAGATTGTTTCCCTCTATGTTTTCTGGTAAGCCAAATATTCTAATGCTGTTTCTTTGAGACCAGTTTTCTAAATCATCCACTTTGGATTGTAGGTATGTATTTTGCTTTATTAGAAAGTCTATATTATTCTCATCTTTATGTACTCTACTGTCAATGTTGTTTAGTGCTAATTCAATACCTGAAATTTGAGATTTTTGTAACTGCAGATCTTCGTGTATCTTTTCCATCTGTTTAGTGCAGTCTTGTTTAAAGATATCAAACTTTAAATCCATTTTATCTATTTTGGTAGATAATTCTTGTACAGTAATGAGTAAAGAATGTAAGTCCTTCTTTAGAGAAGATTCTTGATGTACTGCTTTTGATGTAGCCATTCTGTTGTCAGTGAAGATAGATATAGTATCCAAAGTATTCTTGACAGGAAAAAAATCTAAATTTCTTCAGAATTTTTATATGTATTTATTTGTATGAGCTTTTCTCCCCGGGCCTCTACTGAAAATGGACATGTATCCAGTTAGACCAGCCCGGTCAACAAATGTAAAATAAAATTTAAAAAAAAATGTAGTCATAGAACTAGATGAGAGGAATTTATTACTGAAGACTGTAAGTTCCTCCAATAAGATTTACTATAAAAATCCTGTCATACAAATTTTAAACTGACAGAGCTGAAGATAATTGCTGCTATTCAGAGCCCATCTTGGTCACCCCCCCCCCAGGCATGTTTCCTGAGTGTAAAGAATACTGTGAAATGTGGAACTGCAAAATATGTGACAACATTGACTCTACAGGCCCAGTGAAGCATGTTGTGACCCTTTCTTGTTAGAATTCGGCTCCACTGTGGCCGGATGAAGATTTCATGCCAATTGTTTTAAGGCTAAAGTTTATGACCAGAATTTAGATGTGGAAGGTGCTTTATTGCTGTAGTTTCTGTTAGAATATACATGTGAAATGTCTTCTATTGTTGTAAGTTTCTGTGCAGGTGTTAGATTGCTAAATAATGCAGTTTGTTTGCCTGGGAAAACCTAAGTGTCAAAAATGATGTAATTTGGGGAGGGACCCAGCAAACATGTTTGTTAGTAATGTTTAAATACTATTTCTTGACTTTGGACATCTAACTTACCAGCACTCTGCCTTATGCTCACATGTAAGTTTTAGCACTGTGATTTCTTGTAGGAATAGTTAAAACTAGTAAAGATGAATTAGGTACTTTTCTTTGCAATCAGACCTGTCCTACTATATTATTTTAAGTTTCTGTGTGATCTCTGAACTCTTAGATATCTCTGTGGTGTAGTAGTTTTGTCTTGTGTTTTAATTATTTATTATTAAATATTTTTAAAACCTTCTACCTGTGGCTGCTTTATGTAGAGATAAGCTCTAGAGTACATTGCATATTTATAGAGGTTATTGTAATAGGCCACTCTAATAAGCCTTAGACTGTATAGTCACATTGCCATTGGATAATAATAATGCACAGTAATAATTGGACACTCTTTTATGGGCCTTTTAGTAGCTGATATTTTTAGTTGGGTGTTGGCAGTAATTACTACCATACAGTCTGGGTAAAGGGGCACAGCTGGATAATCTGTGTCAGCCTTTCCCAGGGGTATCTGTGAAGTAGTATAAATACTTATCTCAAATGTGTGTGTGTGTTGTGTCAGCTACTTGGGCATGGACACGAAGCACTGGTTGGACAGAGAGGGTACTTGAGGTTTTAGCTTGCCCAGCCAGGCTGAGACCTGGACCCTATAGCTGTGCCAGTGGAGAGTCTTATTAGGGACCTGGTGAGCAAGGGAGCAACCAGCCCCAGATTGACTGTGATCTCTGTGTGCACTTAAGGGAAATTGTACCTTACTGTGTGTACTAATTATCCTTTTCTCTTCTATGAGACGACCTCCCTGGTGTTAGTAGTGAGGATTGAGGCTCCTTGATTGCTGGGCCAGGGCTAGGTCATCACAAGTGTTTGGCAATGGTGGGATCTACTTCACACACTAATTGGCTTGTACTGGTGTGGGGTAGAGCAAATTCCTGTAGCTTATGTGCAGTGATCTCTGAAAGGGTTTTGTACTCTAAAACACCCACGCAGTGTATACTCAGAGTTCAGATCACAATTATTTTATTTCTTTTGTTAGCTTAGTATTAGTCCAGGTGAGAAGGCAGCATGTCAGCAGAAGAGTATGGAAAGCTGACAAGGAACCAACTAGCGGAGATTTGCCAGGCTAGGGGACTGGTGCATGGAAACCTGACTAAAGCAGACCTGATTGCAGTCTTGGTTACAGCTGCATCAGAAAACAACAGCCTGGAGGACAATCAGACTGACAGTGAAGATACAATATCCTCAGAGAATGGACAGCTCAACCTTTCTGCAGTGGACTTAAAAATCCAGCTGGAGCTAAAGAGACTTGAGTTGGAGGCCAAGCATATGAAACTGGAAGCAGCCGAGAAAATGAGGAGTCTACAAGCTGAGGAAAATGAAAGGCAGAGGAGACATGAGAGGGAAATGCTGACTCTTCGCCAGAGTCATGGAGGTAATGGGGAAGGCAGTAACTGGACGCCAGAACCACAAAAGGTCAGTAAATGTCTTCCACAGTTTAAAGAGGGGGATAGTTTTGATAGCTTCATTCATATGTTTGAGCGAGTATGTAAACTGTATGAAGTTGACCATGGGCTCTGGGTACGGTTCCTGACCCCCTTACTCCATGGTAAAGCTGTAACTTTTTTAGTAAAAATGTATGACACTGACTGTTTTGATTATACTGCTGTAAAAAGACATTTATTAGAATGTTTTAAGCTAACACCTGAAATGTATAGGAAAAAGTTTCATGAGCATAGATGAAAGGCAGATGAAAATGTATGTGAATATGTTGCTGAACTTTGCACTTATTTTCATAGCTGGGTGAGTGGATGTCAGGTCACCACTTTTGAAGGGCTGGCAGACCATTTGGTGAGGGAACAAGCCCTTAGCACTTTGCCTGAGGACATGAGGATCTGGTTAGCTGATAGACAATGTGCTACTTCAGATGAGTTGGGGAAGGAGGAAGACCTATACCTGGCCATCAGGGCAGCCCTGCACAGGAAGGGGACCCCCAGTACTGCTAATGGGTCTAAAGGAACCCATGGTGGGCAGCACAGACTGCCCCAACAGAAGCTGCCAGTAGCAGGGGAAGCCACTAGTCCAGGTACACATCCAGGAGCTAGGGTTACATTTTTTCAATGCAACCAGTGGGGCCATGTGGCATACAGATGTTCAAGGAAGAAAGGTGGGGAACCAAAGGTGAGGGAGCCAGTAAGTGGTAAAGACAAAATGCCAATAATAGGTTGTCTTGAGACAACAGGGGTATGGAACTACCATCCTGCAGATGTCTTGAGAGGGAAGGATTTGGATGAGGCAGTACTATGTACTTATGCAGTTACATGCAGTAAGGCTAGGAGACAAGCATGTGGGTCTGGTAGCCTGGAGGAGACCCAGACAGACTGTATACTTGCAGCCAGGACTGCTGAGGTGGTTACTTCAGGGGGTGAGCTATGCTGTAGCAGTGAGACTGAATGTGAGCCACAGCTGCTTGTGGGTACTGGTGTTCCCTTGGACAGGGTTACTGCAAAGGTAGAGGTGAGTAGTAGTACCCAGGCTGACAGTGAGGCACCACTGTCCGAGGATGCCAGACCTCCTGTGGAAGGGGAACTGGGAAGGGTTACCAGGCGAGGCATGAGACAGGCTCAGCACTCAGACCCTACATTGCAAGGCCTGAGGCAGGCTGCTAGGGAGACACCTGATTCTCAAGGGAAGGGGGAATCTGTATACTGGAGCAAAGGGTTACTGTACAGAGAGTGGACCCCTGAGGGAGGGCTAGAAGGTGAGAGAGTACAGCAGTTGGTAGTGCCTAGAGCTTACCGTCTGGCATTTCTAGCCATAGCCCATGATATTCCCTTTGCAGGTCATATGGGGATAAAACGTAAAATGAGGCATGTTATGCAAAACTTCTATTGGCCTGGAATATCCAGAGATGTAATAGGGTGCTACAGGACCTGTGAGCAGTGCCAATAGGTAGGCAAAGCAGGAAACAAGGTGGGAGCCCCTTTGATGCCTTTGCCTGTGATTGAGGAGCCGTTTCAGAGGGTAGCTATGGATATTGTGGTTCCTCTGAGTACCCCAAGTTCCACAGGGAAAAAGTATATCCTAGTGGTAGTGGATTATGCTACATAATACCCTGAGACAGTAGCTTTGTCCTCCACTGAGGCAGAGAAGGTGGCAAATGCTTTGCTAGAGATTTTCAGCAGGGTAGGTTTCCCAAAGGAAATACTGTCTGACAGAGGTGCCAATTTTATATCAGACCTGCTGGCTTGTCTGTGAAAGTCCTGTGGGATGAAGCACATGAAGACCACCCCCTACCATCCCTAGGCTATTGGTCATGTTGAGAGGTTAAACTCTGCAATCAAGTCCATGCTATGGGCATTTGAAGATCAGTTTAAGAGGGAGTGGGACAAATATTTGCCCCATCTGTTGTTTGCTTACAGAGAGGTTCCCCAGGAATCCACAGGTTTTTCACCCTTTGAGTTGCTGTATGGGCATAGGGTGAGGGGACCTTTAGATTTAATTTGAGATGAGTGGGAAGGTGTGTGTGAGTCTCACAAGGAGTCTGTTGTGGCATATGTCCTGAACCTCAGGACAAGGCTCAGGGAACTCATGGGCTCAGCCCAGGAGAACTTGGCAGATGCCCATCAACAAAAAAAAGGTTTGGTATGACAGGGATGCTCGAGCTAGAGAGTATGCTGTAGGGCAGCAGGTGATGGTTCTCATTCCTGTCAGACACAACAAGTTGCAAGCAGCTTGGTAGGGACCTTACAAGGTGGTAAGAAAGGTAAGTGATGTTAACTACATGGTAGAAGTGCTAGGCAGATGGCAGGGGCACAAATTGTACCATGTTAACATGATGAATTCTTACCATGATAGGGAGGCCCTTGTGCTGAGCATTTGCAATGGATTGTAGGAGGAGTCTGAGGGAAATCTGGGGACTGATTTCCTCAGTGAGGCTCGGGCTGACACCTTGGTGGAAGGGATAGCAATGTCCCAGCAGCTTTCTCCTACCCAGGTTCGAGAAATCCGAGCAGTGTTGCAGGAGTTTGGGGGCATGTTCACCAGGAAACCAGGGAGCACCCACCTGGTGCAGCATCAGGTGGATACAGGACCCCAAAGGCCTATCAGGCAGGCTTCTTATAGGGTGCCTGAGAGAGTCAACCAGACTCTGAGGGAAGAGGTACAGGAGATGTTGGAACTAGAGGTAATTCAAGAGTCCAACAGTCCCTGGGCCTCGCCAGTGGTGTTGGTGCTAATGAAGGATGGCAGCACCAGGTTCTGTGTGGATTACAGGAAATTAAATAGTCACACAGAGTCAGATGCTTACCCCATGCCTAGGACAGATGAGGCCCTAGAGCAGCTGGGTGGGACTAAGTATTTTACAACCATTGATCTTACCAAGGGTTACTGGCAGGTGCCCTTGACTCTCAGTGCTAGAGAGAAGTCAGCCTTTGTGATTCATTTTGGCTTGTATGAGGTCACAAAAATGCCATTTGGGATGAAGAATTTCCCAGCAACTTTCCAGAGGCTGGTAGATCATATCTTAGCAGGAGCAGGAGAGTTTGTCCTTGCTTACATGGATGATATTGCTATCTACGACCATTCATGGTAAGAGTACCTTCAGCATGTTAGGGAGGTGCTGGGAAGACTACAGAGGGTGGGGTTGACCATTAGACCAAGCAAATGTCAGGTAAGTATGGCAGATGTCTCCTACCTAGGACATAGAGTGGGGAGTGGTAAGATAAGGCCAGAACCTGCCAAAGTAGAAGCTTTTCAGGCATGGCCTGCATCTGTTACCAAAAAGCAGGTGAGGGCATTCTTAGAGCAGGGTACTACAGAAAGTTTGTTGCCAATTATAGTACCATAGCTGCTCCCCTCACAGACCTGACAAGGAAAAGCAGGCCAGAAAAGGTACTGTGGACTCCAGCGTGTGAGCAGGCATTTCAGAAGCTTAAGGAAGCTTTGGGAGGACCCCCTGTGTTAGCCAGTCCAGACTATAGCAAAGTCTTTGTTGTGCAGGTGGATGCTTCAAAATATGGGGTGGGGGCTGTACTTAGCAAGATTTCTTCAGAGGGAGAAGAGCACCCAGTGGTTTATCTCATTCATAGGCTCCAACCCAGGGAGGAATGCTATGTAGCGGTAGAAAAGGAATGTCTAGCCATATTGTGGGCACTACAAAAACTTCAGCCTTATCTGTATGGAAGAAAATTCACTGTGATGACAGATTACAACCCTCTAACATAGTTAAACAGAGCCAGTCAGCAAAATTCCAAGTTGCTAAGATGGAGTCTGGGGTTGCAAACATATATGTCAGTGCAGCACCACAGTGGGAGTAGCAATGCCAATGCAGATGGGCTCTCAAGACAGGGAATGGGGTGAGGTGCACCCAAATAGACCTGACATTCTCAAGCTACGTTTCTCAAGGGGCACTTGAAAAACTTGCTTGAGTTCCCGGGGGGTGATGATTGGGGAGAGATGGGCGTAGGCTGCCAGCCTATTCAAATAGAATTTGATACATAATTCTATCAACTGTATAAATAAATGTAAAATACAGGCAAGTTTTCTTGATAATAAATATAAAATACAGGCATGTTTCTTGAGTGTAAAGAATACTGTGACATGTGGAACTGCAAAATATGTGACAACGTTGCACTCTACTGGCCCAGTGAAGCATGTTGTGACCCTTTCATGTTGGAATTCGGCTACACTGCGGCTGGATGAAGGTTTCATGCCCATTGTTTTAAGGCTAAAGTTTATGACCAAAATTTAGATGTGGGAGGTGCTTTATTGCTCTAGTTTCTGTTAGAATATACATGTGAAATGTCTTCTATTGTTGTAAGTTTCTGTGCAGGTGTTAGATTGCTAAATAATGCAGTTTGTTTGCCTGGGAAAACCTAAGTGTCAAAAATGATGTAATTTGGGGAGGGACCCAGCAAACGTGTTTGTTAGTAATGTTTAAATACTATTTCTCAGAAGAGACTAAAAGCATTTTGACTTTGGACATCCAACTTACCAGCACTCTGCCTTATGCTCACATGTAAACATTAGTACTGTGATTTCTTGTAGGAATAGTTAAAGCTAGTAAAGATTAATTAGGTATTTTTCTTTGAAATCAGACCTGTCCTACTGTATTATTTTAAGTTTCTGTGTGATCTCTGAACTCTTATATATCTCTGTGGTGTAGGAGATTTGTCTTGTGTTTTAATTATTTATTATTAAATATTTTTAAAACCTTCTACCTGTGGCTGCTTTGTGTAGAGATAAGCTCTAGAGTACATTGCATATTTATAGAGGTTATTGTAATAGGCCACTCTAATAAGCCTTAGACTGTATAGTCACGTTACCATTGGATAATAATATTGCACAGTAATAATTGGACACCATTTTATGGGCCTTTTAGTAGCTGATATTATTAGTTGGGAGGTGGCAGTAATTGCTACCATGTAGTCTTGGTAAAGGGGCACAGCTGGATAATCTGTGTCAGCCTTTCCCAGGGGTGTCTGTGAAGTAGTATAAATACTTATCTCAAAGTGTGTGTGTGTGTGTGTGTGTGTGTGTGTGTGTGTGTGTGTGTGTGTGTGTGTGTGTGTGTGTGTGTGTGTGTGTTGTGTCAGCTACTTGGGCATGGACATGAAGCACTGGTTGGACAGAGAGGGTACTGGAGGTTTTAGATTGCCCAGCCAGGCTGAGACCTGGACCCTACAGCTGTGCCAGGGGGGAGTCTTATTGGGGACCTGGTGAACAGGGAGCAACCAGCCCCAGACTGACTGTGATCTCTGTGTGCATTTAAGGGAAATTGTACTTTACTGTGTGTATTAGTTATCCTTTTCTCTTCTATGAGATGACCTCCCTGGTGTTAGTGGTGAGGATTGAGGCTACTTGATTGCTGGGCCAGGGCAAGGTCGCCACAGGTGTCATTTGTGTTTGTACACCATCAGGGATTGACTGTTAGTGTTTTTTTTGTTTGTTTTTTCTCTGCAGTTGTGAGATCATGGAGATAGAATATTCAAGTAAGGAGATGCTGGGAAGAAAGGGAGTTTGTCCACCTACAAAAAATGTTTAAAGTACATTTGCTCTAATAAAATTTTCAATAAAAATGATTCTACAAAATATAAATAAGTGTTAGTGATCTGTGATTTGGCAAAGTGGGATTCACTAAAAACAATTGTAATCATATTATGAAATTCCTATACCTTTCACTTGCAGAAATGAAGCTTATTATGACCTATCAGATTTGAAAGTGTTAATAATAATTTGTATATTAACTGTAAACGTAAATAAGGTTTTAAGTAAGGTTATATTCTTTAACTAATGTAAAAGGTTTAAACCTTCATAATTAATGCTGAAATGGATTACTGATAACTTTTCTGTTGCTTGATATAGTGTTAGATACTTTCCAAGCTATCTAATTTTAAAGTACATACTATAAGCCATCTATGCAATGGTTCTTTAATCCATTTGATTTATGCATGTACAAGAAAACTATTAATGCTAGCTGGCTGCAGTGAAAATTGGTGCTTTTGGTATCAGTGTGAGACTGCTGCTTCAGGGATTATTGTGACCACTGTCTTGCAAATCAGTTTTGGGATAACAGCTTAAGGGATGATTGCTGGTACAGTTTATTCAGGGTCAGCAATCATCTGTTAAGCTGTGATGATTGCTGGTACAGTTTACTTAGGGGCAGCTCTGGGGCTGTTGCCTTAGGGATCAGTGTTGGGAGCATTGCCATGGAGGTTTGTAGTGGGATCATTGCTAAGAGATTACTTCTGCCGGTGTCAATCTGGGGATCTGCGTAGTGAATATTGCCTCAGAGGTTAGAGATATGACCCCTGCCATGACGATTAATGGCTGAGTCACTGTGTCATATGTCAGTATTAGGACCTATGTAGTCAAAATTACTATAGCCATTACTGTTATGGGGCTCTGTGCTGACATTTCTGTTTTAGAGATTAGTGCTGGAAACACTGCCTTAGGGAATCAGCACAAGAACTGTTACCACATAAATCAGTGATATAATTACTGCAGGCATCAGTGCTCAAAGTTTTACTCTGAGATCAGTACTGTGATCACTGCTTCAGGAATCACTCCTGGAATAGATGTCACTGGAATAAGTAACATAGGGATCAGTGCTGGGAATATTATCATTACAGTCACTGCTTCAGGGATTACAATCCCCATTTTCTGCCTCCTTACTGTGGCATGCATCGAAATTTACCACCACAGCCAGTAACCTAGGAGTAGAGAAGAATCAATTACCTATGCATGTGCAAAGGCACTACTGCATAAACCATAAATTGTTCATCATTTAATTTGTGCCATCTGCCCATTTAACCTTGTTGATGACCAAGCAATTTTACATAATTTAGCTTTCCCATCTTAAAAGCTATTTTCTTTAAATGGTTAAGTAAAGTGACTAGACCAGAGGCAGCAATGTTTGTTATAGCTCCTATATAGTCTCTAGTACTGACTGGAGAAAAAAAAAGTCACAGAGTTCTTTCTTCCATATTGAAAGTTCATACTAGGCTAACTGCTTCTGTGGCCGTTTTAACCCTAGCCAATTACCCAATGCAAGAATTAAATCCTGCACCTTGTGTCTGGTATGGTGAATACCTTAACCACTATGCCAAAGTCACATGCCAAAATAAAGCATTCTGACAGCATCAGGAGAAGATGTGAATCAAATCAGCAAATCTGTCACCACATTATTAGACACTGACTGCAGCACAATGAAGATCTCTGGTGATCTGTCACCACATTGTTACAGTGATTGCAGTACAAGAAAGATTTCAAGTGATCTGTCACCACATTACTGCACTTAGTGCAGACACACTGAAGATCTCAGGTGATCTTCACCACATTATTACACTGAGTTAAGGCACAATGAAGATCTCAGGTGATGTTCACCACATTGTTACACTGAGTAGAGGCACAATGAAAATCTCTGGTGATCTGTCACCACATTGTTACACTGAGTGCAGCACAGTGAAGATCTCAGATGATGAAAGCAGGTTAAAGTCAGAGCAGTACTGATAAAGAAAGGAAGTTTAAAGTTAGCATAATTGGCTATTGCTGAATGGGGTCAGTCACGAGTCTCTGCCCATCTATCAGTTAACTGAAGGCTGCTGACTGAGAAACCAATTGTTCCCTCCCAGTAGCTAAATATGGACATTGTTTGTAATAAGGCCTTTTCATAAAGATTGTCTGACTTATACATAGGACCCTACAATTCCAGTATTCCAATGTTTCTTGCAAACAGTTAGTCATTGTGCTGAAATACTGTGGAGGACCTGCCCTTAACTATTTTATGGTGTAGCCCACTGACACCTAACCAGTACAGAAGGGATACCCACTAAGAGGGTATCCTGGATACTAACTTTGCCTTTGAAAGCCACTAAAATTGGAAACCATCAACCTTCCTTTTGTTTCTAGAGGCATCAGAAAATGGCCAGCACAGTAATCCAACAGTTAGTACTGCTTCCACACAGTGCTTGTTTTTTCAGTTTTGTTCTTGACTGGAGTGCCTTCTGTGTGGATACTGCACATTGTCAGTGTGTGTAGGGGGTTTTGACTGGATGATCTTCTTTCCTCATACATCCAAAGCATACCCATGTGTGTGTGAGGACATTTGTGCATTCTGCTGTGGGCTGCTTCCAAATCATGATCAGTTTCACTGTCTTGTACCCACTGACTGTTGGGCTGAGTTCCAACTCCACCATCTGATATGAATTAAATATGAGATTTAAAGCAGGGATTATCCACTATCAGTTGATTGTCATTTCTTGCATGACTTAGATGAGTAACCTGTGCAGTGTAATCCAAAGACTTGGGTGCATTTTCAAAGGTATCTCATGCCACAGCTGTGGCACCTGTCTCAGATTAATATATGGAAAAGTGCTAAAGGAAATTTCAAAATTCAGATGGGCATGACTCACTTTCTCTGTTCATACCAGGGTATGTGCACTAAGAGGAAACATGACTTTGGAAAGGCAAACACCACAATGCAAACACAGAATGCAAGGGGATCAGGAAAAGGCACAGCCGAATATTCTCTCATTAGTCCAGGTCATTGTAAGCAAGGTGTGTACCATTCAAAATAAATTTGAAAATAATGCAATAGTATGAGTTATAATCTGACATTTCCATATCATGACCAATACAAGAGCCATTGACTTACAAATAGGTGTCTTGTCTATTGTCTTATGGATTAGTACTAAGACCACTGTCAGGGAAATCAGTGCCAGGATCAATACTTCAAGAGTCAGCAGTGGGACCGTTGCCCTAGAGGTTAGTATATTGATCACTGTTTTGGTGATCACTGCTGAGTCCTCTGCATCAGGCATTGGTGCTACTGCAATTGCCATGTAAATTAATGCTAGAAACACTTCCTAAGAGGTCAATGCTGGGTCTGTTGCTATGACATCATTACTGGGATCAGTGCTCTGGAGATCAGTCCTAGGAACATTGCCATGGGGATCATCACTGAAACCTTTGCCATGGAGATCAGTAATGGAAATACTGCAGGGGTCATCACTTGGACTAATGCTATGATGATTAAGGCTGGGATGACAAGGCCTAATGTTATAGTGATCGTCGTGGTGTGATATAATGATCAACTTTAGGATACCTACCATGGAGATCAGTGTGTTGGAACTAATGCTGTTGCATTCAATGCTGAGATAATTTCTGGGATCAAGTGCTGGAATCAATGCTATGGTGCTGGTTGGAATCACAGCTGTGGACATCTGTGATGGGATCACAGTCATAGCAATGAGAACTGCAACTACTGCCACATGGATCAGTCCTGGGTACATTGGCGTGTTGAACACCATTATGTTCATTACCATAAAGATTAGTGCTGAAACATTGATACAAGTGTCATAGCATTCAGTATTTCAGAAATCTGTGCTGGAGAGTTTGCCTCTGGCAGGAGTGCTTTAATCTTTCTCCTGGGGATCAGTGCTGAGATTGCTATAGTATTGTTGCTATGGTGGCTACAGCTGGGACTGCTGCTATGGGATCAGTGTTTCAAGAATATGGCCTATTTTCTTCAGTCTCATGAGGCACTGGAACACATAAAGAATTTTATTGATATATTATATATTAGCATTTGTTTAGTGGGATATTCAAAATTGGCCCAAAGCTCCTTTTCAGTTGGGACGTGGGGAGAAAATCTCCACACAAAATGCATACATTAAGTTTATAAAGGGTTACAGGAAGAGAGAGAAGTGCAGGTCAAATAAAAACATCACTTAACATACCTGTCAATCTTTTAGTGCAAAAAATCTGGACAAAGTCTGATGGAATGGGGGGGACAGAGGCCCAAAAATAGGGACAGATTTTAAATATTGCTTTTATAGACTTAGAAAGTTACTAGAGTAACATAATTTGTCTTAGCATGTGAATATGAAGCCTGAACACAATTGTATATCATTATTTAGTGACTTCAAATCTCAGCTCATCCTGTTGATTTCCCAAAAAATCACAGATTTTATGAGGAACAGAGCAAAAATATGAGGCAAAAATCTGGACATTCTGTGAAAATCTGTACAGTTGAGAGGTATGTCACTTAATGGTTAGAAGACAACAAGTGCATATTACAGAAATGAGTAGATAGTCATTTAACTATTAAATGAAAAGACAAAAACATTTCTAGAATATTAGGTAAGTAAAGCTATTGCAGTCATGTATGTTACACACTCTTGATGAGCATGGCAGCTCTAATTACACTTTGTATAGTGCTAATAATCATGGTCATCCTGCCAGCCATCTTGTACACTACTGAGGATCCTGCAGCTGTTGAAGGGACAGCAGGACACCCTACAATGCATTCAGATTGACATGGCATATAGGGATCTGCAGCAGACATAGCTGATTAAGGCAGTGATGGTCCAGTTATAATCCATTGGTGCATCCAGATGGATATGGGAAAATGCCATCATGGTTTTGCCAAGGTACAGATATAAATTATGCAATCACATGCCAGACTTTCACAAGTGTCATACACTGTTTTAGAGGTGGCTTCACTGTCCACACAATCCACACCAGCAATTGCCCCTGGCTGGGGACACTGCTAGGACTACAGCCAATATTCATCTGGTTTCACTATGGGCATATGCCATGAAGCAAACTAGTCAGATCCACAACTCAATGCTGTCATGCTCTCCTGTAGCCTACTGCAAATACCATTTACCTGACCCAATTTATAGGCTTGTGGACAGCAACATTCTGCTGGAGTGCCACAGCAAAGGCCACAGCAGAGTTACTGCAAACATACCCAAGTGGTATGCCGTCCCTTGGAGAGGATGCCACCAGTCCTAATACTGCACTGCTGCATGGTGCACAAAGACAGTGTTTCATCATTGAATCTCTACCTCATCAGTATGTGACATTTGACTGGCCCCATCCTCTGAGATGTGTGCATGCATGCCTACCACATTTATACCCATAATCCTTCCACCTACACTAATGTACTGTCCACTTTCACTGTGCTCCATTTCATCTTTGCAAATGATGATGATGATGACTTTGTCTTGCCTATTCTTTTAACTTATATAGGTATGACAATGTCTAAGGCACACTGTGGCCTGGGTGCCTTATTCTTTGTTACTGTAATCATGGCCTGTAGCTGTGGACCAAATGCTACCTCTTTGCCAGTGTCATGATCCACTTCACCCACCTCTCCCTTGCATGAGTTCCTGCTATGGCCAGTTCCTCTGACCTCTCCTCATCCAGTTCCTTGTCTGCTGCTGTCACTGCTAAGTAATGCCATTTCATGGTCTCCCCATGTTGCAATAGTTTTTTAGTTTTTGTATCTACATGTTATGAATCATAGTTCAGACCACAAATACTTTGCTGCAGACCTTTAGGGCATATTGCATTATGCCACCAAAAGTGGTCCTTTATAGTCCAAACACATGTTCTGCAATGTTGTGTGTCAGCAATCATTCTGAGTTATACACCATCTCTGTCCTTATCTGGGGGTTGTGGAAAGGGGTCATTAGCCATGTCTCTAAGATATATTCAGCATCACTTGCAACGCACAATAGTGGACACTGTTATGAGTGGTCTTTTACCTACGTTCATGGAACCAGATTTTTGTGATCTCTGTAGATGGCAATACATGAACCTACCAACTAGATGACCCTGTGGAACGTTTTCCTGCATGAAACCCTGGTATACATCACACCCACGACAGTTGACACAGGTGTTCGGGATTTGGGAACTCATGTGGACAGTGACCTAACTTTCAACCATTGTGTGTGTCCACTGTCAGTAGAAATTCCTTCTATATTGTTCAGCTTACAAAGAAAAAGGATTTTGACTAGATCTAGAGATGTCATTATTCTCCTTTACTCACCCTTCATTATGCCAGTCGTTGAGAATAATGCCACGCTGGCACGTATCTGTCCAGACACATGCAACAGCTGGGACACCACAAAGACACCTTATTAAAGGATACAAGGCCTAATCTACATGTTTCACATGGACTAAATCAAAACCCTGTCACTATAATTGGTGTCCTACAGACTACTAAGAGGCAACCTGTGTCTGGCGTACATGGCATCCTCTGCCCCATTACTGATGGACCTGCTGCACATCAACAAGTTAAATGGCATCAGAAATACTCTATCCAGGGATCTAAATGTCTTCTGCAACATTAACAGGATGGTTTGGATGGACAAGTATATCTGGCAGAGGATACCACTGCTCTGGAACAGATTCCCCAGGCATGTAATACAAAGCTCATCCCCGTCCACATTCAAGTGCAACTTGGATCGATGGATGGGTAATAGAAAATTTACACCAGGACTGCCCCCTGTACTACTAATAGTTAGAAGCAGCTGCTAAATGCTTTATTCCATGCATGGATCCCCTCAAATTATCTATGATATGATTATTCTCTCCATGGGTAATAGATAATTATCAACTGTGGGATGAGTAAGGCCAGTCTAACCCCAAATGAAATACATTAATTCAAGCATCAAAAGGGAAATTGGCTAAGCTTATAATGTCTTTATTGATCACAGGCACATTTTATATAATAACCTCTGCACTGCACACCACTTGACAGTTGATGAAGTGGAAGCATTTCCAGTTAATATGCAGGGTGTCATGTTAAACAGGTGAAACCTTGATAACAATGTGGGTGCTGTTATTGACCCTCAGGGCTTTAGTGAAATGGACTACATTGTTGAATGCTCACGTAGTAGTGATTGGCTCTTGTGCTGTCAGTAGAAATTAAATATGCACCTCCATGTGTCCATGTGCTGCTGCATGATATCAAGGAAACGGTGCAGGATCCATGAGACTGATGCCTAACATGACCTATCAGATGCTGAGATGGTCATGTTTGGGTCATGACCTTATCAGATGCTGAAAGGTCTCCAAAGCAATGATGATTACTGCTACACAAGCCTTTATGTCTACAGGAATTGATAGTTAATGCACCCCCCCCCCAAATCCACGTGAGGGTAATTCTTATCTACTATCTCCCATATGATGTCTCTGCTCACACTATAATAGCTGACTATGTCCCAGTCATGGAGGTAATAGTATGTCAACCTCTGTGGACCCTTCTGTGCCACAGAGGGTGGTGATGTGAACATTGTGGACTTGATTACTAAGAATGCCACTAAAACATGCTGATCAACTAAAGCAAAAGCTAATCCTATCATGGTAACTTGAGCAATATATCTGTATAACAAGAAGCGATGGCACTCAGTACAGTTGATTAGCACTGCTCATCTCACTAATTTTATTCATTTCTGAATTGTGCCACCATGCTTGATTTTATTATTTGCATATGTGATGGCTTTCCTTAGCATATTGGCAGTCATTCACATGTAATTATGTGGTCAATTGTGTGCAATGCACACTGATTTATTTTTCTGTTAGAATGGTCAATCTGTGCATCTCTGAATTGTTGCTTCCCTTCATGTCACATCATTACAAAGACATGCATTTGAAGCATTTCTTCCCAGGCCTCCGCTGAAAATTGGCTTTGTTCCAAGTCGGACTTTCCCGGTTAAAAATTTTTAAATAAAATAAATAAATAAACAAATAAAAATAAATAAAAATGTCACCATTCGCCTCACTATTTTACTTAGCTCCTTGTGCTATTTGTTTCTCAGTACTCTAAGCCTTTTCATTCCCATTCAGAATGCATCAATGATTTTTTCCATTTAACAAAGTTGGGGGGAGTGAAAGGAAACTGTTTTTTGTCAAGTGAATGAGAAGAAGTACTTTGTTTTAATTTAAGATGTGGAGAGGCAACTTGTCAAATGGGAAAAAGGCTGATACAACTGATCAAATGTACCAGCTTTTCCACTGCTTGAGATTGTTGAACAATGGAGATCAGGGAACTTGTCCTTTATCCGCTGTAGTGTGATCTCAGAGTTGGTACATATAATTAACAGAGAGTGCTTACCCCTCTGAAAAACACAATGGTCTTTTTTTTTTTTTTTTTTTTGACAGGCTGCTTATTTGAAAAGTTGTGTTCAATCAGTTGCTTTTCAATATGTAAGTTTTCAATATATTGACATGTATTCTATCAGAGATATTATACCACCTAAGAAATGTCTCTTGGTAGCAGACATGCTGTTGGGTTATAGTAATGACTAGTAAAGAAGTACTGCTCTGTGTTAAGAATAAGAGTAAACCCACAGACATTTACTGAATTTCAGACCAGCGGGAGTACAGATCAATGATAATTATCAAGGGTTTATGGGAGAAGCGCAGTGCTGTGGCATTTAGGCTAACAACCACTAGGGCCTTTATAAGCCTAGCCATGCAACCCAAATGTGATGCAAAAATTTGAGTTATATAGGAGGTGATTTACTGACTGCCTCTGTCCATCAGAGACATAGATGCCAGACTGGGGTGAATTTCAGATTACCCATCCATTGGCCCAAGTTGCACTTAAATATGGTTAGGGAGGAACACTTTTACATGGATGTAGAGCCTATTCCAGAGAATGGAAATTCTCTGAGAAACGTCTGTATCTCTAACATGCTTTAGGGATTTAAACCTCACCACAATGATAAATAGAACATGCTGGATGGATAGATTCCTGTCCCAGAGACTCCTCATGCTTTGGAACAGGATTCCAATCTACATTAGGCAGAGCCCCTCACTAACACTCTTCAAGAGAAACCTTGACGAGTGGATGGGAAACAGAAAATTTACCCCGGGGATCACTGCAGTGGCTCTGCTGGACAAAGGCACAGGAAACTAATGGCTCTGCTGGACAGAGGCACAGGGAACTAATCTAAGGGGGCAGTGAAAGCCAACACATTCTGGCTAGGCTTATAGATGCCCTCAGGCAGATAGCCTATGAACCTATGAACCTATGCCTTTTTTATGTTGCAAGCAAAATGCAGTTCTTCTAATCTAGTATGCTGTTCATTTTGTAGTTGTGCAAAAGATTCATCAAAACTTCATCCAGGGATGCCCTGTATGTCAGACAAAGATCATGTCCCAGAAGTCTGCATGATGCCAAGTAAAGGGACAGGGCATAGAGGTGATCAGCGTAGGACATTGTGGTTACTCCATGTATTCTTTTTGTAACAAATGTATGTGGACGTTCAAGTTGCTGCATGTGTCTGGTCAGGTATATACTAAAGTAGGCATTATAATCTATGAGTGGTCTGATTAGGGCCAAGTACAGTAGTATGATGACCTCTCTGAACTTAGATGACATTCCCTTGCTTCTACGTTGAGCAACATAGAATTATTTTCTTACTATCTTGCATACATATCGGTCGAAAGCTAGGTTAGTATCTACATGCTTTCCCAGATTCCTGACTATTGAATCAACTTTTAGGGGTATTTTACTAACGACATAGTTACCTGGGGTGGCCATCTTCCCAAAAGGTATTATAATGCATTCCTTGGTAGTCAGTTTTAAGCCATAGCTTTGGCACCAATCATTTGTCTGTGTTAGACCTTCCTAAAGGGTCTTCTTATCTTGGGGGATTCAATGACTGCTTCCAGTTTGCAATCATCTGTGAACTTGGCCACCCAAAGCCTTTGATATCCAAGAAGTAGATACCAAAGAGGAGTGGGCACAGCACAGAGCCCTGGAAGACTCCACTGATGACCAGCCTCTTTGTGGAAGTGGCCTCTGGCCTCACTGATCCTAATCTTTTGGGTCCTATCTGTGACCCAGCTAGTTATCCAACATGTTGTAGTAAAAAAGAATTTGTGGGAGAAGATCATTTGTGCCTCTGCTGCATAGAAATCCTTGTACAACATTAGTTGCGTATTTGTTAAAAGAAGGCTACCCATATCCTAAGTACTTTGGTCTCTGGATGGTGCACTGTTTTTGTTATTTTTTCCTTGCCTCTCAGCTGTACGTTCTTGTATTTCAGTGTAGCCTCTACAAATTGACTATGCAGAGTTTGCATGTTCTCCAGGTGTTTGTTCTTCAGGAAGTCTGATTTCCAACCATTTCTTACAGGCACACTAAATAATTTGACTGGATGCTTATTTGAATTAATTTCCAGGTAGAGATGCCAGAATATCCCCCTGATGTATTTAGCTGCACTTTTTTGGTTTCCTACTGCCTTATGATTGGCCTGTTCTTACTTCTTAGTCCAAGACCCAATTCTGGCCCTTTCATTCCCTGAGAGGTGAGAGCCAATAGCAGAGTTGTCATGTTAGCAGCCATCAGGACTTTGTCAGGTTATTCCCTAACCCCATGCAATGTGATTGACATGAACACCCACATCACTATGGAAGGCCTAGCTATGCTTCTCAAAATGTGAGTGTGCTTACACACACACACACACACACACACACACACACACACACACACACACACACACACACACACACACACACACACACACACACATACACACACACACACACACTCTGGAGAAAGTAACAATCACAGTCTTGGCTGGACCAAACACATCCCAGGTCTATGGCCCTGTTCGTTGACTACAAGACTCTGCCAACATGGTTCATAGACATAAATCCATAAACAAAGAACAGAATGAAGACACTGTTGCAGAAAAACATGAAGTCCCAAGACTGGAAAAACTCCCTTGTTAGCCTCAGCAAAAAACTGAGATCCCTCATCAAATCCACAAAAGCTAGCTATGAAAACAATGTTGCAGCAGATACTAAAGATAACCTTCAAGGCATTTTATAGCCATGTCAAGAATCTACATGGCACTACTCAGATCTGCTCTGAGCTACAGCACAATGACAACACATATACTGAGCCAACTGATATTGCCAGTATACTGGCCGACAGGTTCAGTGTGAACTTTACCCCCCTTTCACCCCCTAAAGGGCCTATCACAATACCAGAGGAATGCCAAGTTCCTATTATAGGTTCATAGATAAGTACTAGGCTAACTGCCCATGTGGGCTATTATAAGCCAACCAATTACCCCTTGTCAGAATCAAACCCTGCACCTTGTGTCTATAAGGTAAACACTTTAACCATTATGCCAACCTCCCACTGCTGCACAGGCTAAAAACGTATTGTCCAAAGCCAAGAATACAGTTTCCATGGGACCTGATAATATCTCTGGCTGTGTTGTACATGAATTACAAAGTAAACTGGCACCACACCTGAGTGCTCTGTTCAATCACAGCCTCACTTCAGGCTTTGTTCTTACCAAATGGTGCACCACTACGGTCATCCCACTCCACAAAGGGGGAGTGACCACAGACCCTAGGAACTACCACTCCATTAGCCTGACTAGTCTGATATGTAAGGCTATGGCGTGCATCATCATGGACCTTATAAACAGAGACAAAGGGAATCTCCAAACTCTGGACCCCACACAGTTTGGATTTCTGAAAGGTAGACCATGCCTGCTCAACCTGATAGACTTTTTCGAGTCTGTCACCAGAGCTGTGGATGAAGGCAAGGTAGTTCACACAGCCTACCTCGATCTTGCCAAGGCCTTCAACACCATGCCTCACTCAGGAATCATAGATAGGCTGACTAAACTAGGCATAAACCCCTATATCACAAGGTGGGTTGTAAACTAGTTCACTGATAGAATCTACACTGTGAAAGTAGCGGACTCCAAATCTGACTACCTAGCAGTTACAAGTGGAGTCCCACAAGGATCGGTCCTGGGTCCTTTCCTGTTTGGCATCTACTTCTCTGAAGTTCAACTCAATACAAAAGGACTCTGGCTGACCAAGTTCAAAGATGATTGCAAACTGGGAGCCATTATTGACTCTCCAACGGATGTAGACATTCTACAAAAAGGCCGCACTGTGACAAATGATTGGTGCCAGAACTATGGCCTTAAGCTCAATGCCAAAAAATGCATCGTAATTCCCTTCGGGAAAAACTCGGTGCCCATAAACTACCACATCGGCAGTAGTCCATTAAATGCCGAAGGTGTAATAGATCTGGGGACACAGGTTGACAACAACCTCTCCTTTGATAACCACATTGCCACTGTGGTCAGAAAGTCCTTCTATGTGGCACATCTCATTACAAAAGGTTTTTCATCCAGGAAGAAGGAGGTCATAATCCCTCTCTACTCATCCGTCATTAGACCTATTATAGAACACAACACCCCATTCGGCATGTACCTCACTAGACACCTACAACAACTGGAAAGGCCACAACAATTCCTCAGTAAGAGGATCCTTGGCCTTAAACACATGCCCTATAAGAATAGACTCAAAAAAATCTAGCTATACTCTGTCTCATATCGCCTACTTAGAGACAATCTATGCTTGACCTACAAAGCCATGTCTGATCCAGAGGTGTTAGATATGCTACATTTGAAGAAATCCCACTCCCTTCATGACACATGCTCCAGGGAACTCAATCTCATTACCATAATAAACAGAACATGCTGGAGGGACAGGTTCCTAACCCAGAGACTACCCATGCTCTGGAACAGACTTCCCATTCACATCAAGCAGAGTACCTGACTAGCCCTCTTCAAGAGAAATCTTGATGAGTGGATGGGCAATAGAAAATTCTCCCCGGGGATCACTTTAGTGGCCCTGCTCGATAGGGGCACTGGGAAATAACATTAGGCAGCATGATGCCAGGGAATCCTTTTGGGCTAGGCTTACATAGGCTCCAGGACTGTTAGCTTAGTACACACCTATGAACCTATGAACTATAGGTGTATACTAGGCCAAAGACCATTAAGGCCCTTATAAGCCTAGCCATGCAACACAAATGTGACTCACAAATTTAATGGTATAGTGGGTGATTTTCTGACTTCCTGTGTCTAACAGAGACATAGGCACCAGAGCAAGGGTGAATTTCCAATTACCCATCCTTTGGTGCAAGTTGCAGTTAAATAGGGTTAGGGAGGAACTCTGTTTCACATGGATGGGGAGCATGTTCCAGACAATGGGAATTCTCTGAGAAATATATTTATCTCTATTTATGTTGCAAGCAAAATTTAGGCTATTTAATCTCGTAGTTCTGATGCTGTTTACTTTGCAGATGTGCAAAAGGTGCAGCAAAACAGGGTTCAGGAGTGGCAGTACACCAGGCAAAGAGCACCTCTTAAAAGTCTATATGATACTGAGTAAATAGAGAAGGCTTTGCAGCAAAAAGTGTAGGACATTGTATTTACTCCGTGTATTCTTTTTGCAAGGATCCTTTGTGGACATCCCAGTTGCTGCATGTGTCTGGTCAGGTACATGCAGAAGGGGGCATTATACTCTACAATGGGTCTGATGAAGTCTGAGTACAGTAGAATGATGACCTTTCTGGATCTGAATGCCTTGCCTTTACTTATAAGTTGAGCAGCATAAAAGGATTTTCTTACTACCTTGAACACACTTTGTCTGAAGGCTAGGTTACCATGATTTCCCAGATTCATGACAAATTAATCAAGTTTTAGGGGTGCTTTGTTGATGATGCAGTTACCCAGGGTGGACAGCTTTCCAAAAGGTACTCTAATCCATTTCTTGGTATTGAGTTTTAAGCCATGGCTTTAGCACCAATTGTTTATCTGCGTTAGACTTTCCTGAGGGGTGTTCTCATCTTGGGGGGATTCAATGACTGCTCCCAGTTTGCAATCATCTGCAAACTTGGCTAGCCAGGTGCCTTTGACATTAGCTTTGACATTCAAGAAATTGATGCCAAAGGGGAGTCCACGCAGCACAGAGTCCTGAGGGACTCCACTGGTGACTGGCCTCTTTGAGGAGTTGGCCTCACTGATCCTAACCTCTTGGGTCCTATCCATGAGCCAGATAGCTATCCAGCATGCTATAAAGGGGTTTATATCTAATGCTGTAATTTTGTTGACAATGCCTAAGTGGAATATTGAGTGATTGGTTGCCCAGGACCACCTATCCCTCACCCCTGGATGAGTGAGCTGACGTCAGCTAATCACTCCCATCCTCTCTCTCCCAGCTTTCCCAGTGAATGAACTGCTACTTAGTTTTAAATTCATAGTTTCATGTAGAAAGTGGTCTAATTACTTAATACTTTGTAAGTTGTACAAATATTGAAATGAATTACATTCTGCAGTGCCAAACTAATATCTGTTTATTGTCACTTGTAGACATTTTGATTTATAATTTATTATTGGTATGTACGCCCTGGGCTGAGCATGAATCAGGTTTAAATGAATCAGTTTTCTAATCCAGTAAACAAATTCAAATAAAATATGTAAAATACAATAAATTCATGATACGGAGAATTATTTTTTTCTGACCCGAAAAAGTACTAGAGTACTATAGGTCAAGATGAGCAGGTCATTTCCATGGTAAGTTGTTAGATAAAGACTTCTCAGGGGAAACTGACTAACCAAACTGTGATTCTGTTTAACTTTATATATATATTTTTTATTTAATGTATCCTTCTTTGAGGTTTGGCACCAGTTAGAGTTTGATATTATAACTAGGGCCTAAGCCTTTACACCTGCTGTGTGGCAAAACTATGGAACTTCCTTCCTTTAACTATCAAAACTGCTAGTAACCTGCACTCTTTCAAAACCTCTATAAAAGAATACTTCAAAAAGCTTGGATTTGAGCCTGTAAGAGCCCAGGCTGTGGTACTTTTCTACCTTTTTCTACCTCTACTCTCTCTCTATCCCCACTACTTACTTACGCTACCCTCCCTTCCTCTATACATACTACCTTGAGGTTACACTCATACCTGTCTCACATCTATACCTACTATCCCCTCTATCACAACCTACCCTTCTCTAATCGTACTATCCTATGCCTTCACTAATATAATCTGTTACCATAATTCATGACCTCTAGAACAGTAAAAATCATTATGACAATCACCTGTTATGTAAATAATGCTGCATCTTCCTATTATCAGGCTTTCCATATGATTTATGCTTGAACACTATGACTTTATTATGTCTGTTGAGTTTTAATTCTGACAAACTGTGTAGTTTTTCAAATTTTATGCTTGAATTTTATGACTTTATTATGTCTGCTAAGTTCTCATTTTGACAAACTACTGTGTTGTTTTCATATTTGTGCTTAAATATTATGACTTTATTATGTCTGTCTATTTTTTTCATTCTGTTAACCATATGTATCTGGAGCTTTTCTCCCCAGACCTCCACTGAAAATGGGTACTTTATGAACCAGTTAGACTTTCCTGGTAAGCAAATGCAAAATAAATAAATGAATAAATAGGGAGTACATGCGGTTCCCCTGCATAGAAAGGTGTGACAGTACAACCCCCTGCCTGGGGATGAGAGGGGTACAGCCCCCTGCATGGAGGAGTATGTGGGCATTTTCCCCTGCATGGAGAAGTGTGTTGGTATAGTCCACAAGATGGAGGATTGTGGAGCACAGCACTCTTCATGGACGGGTATTGAAAGCAATTCTTCCTACATGTAAGTGTGTGAGAGGCACAGGTCCTGCATGGATACATGGATAACTGATATGAAAAAACATATGTAAAGGAGCTGTTCAGTCAACCTCGGCCAAACAATCTTTGATTAATTGGCAAACACTAAGATGATTAGTATTTAAAGTGAAGATCATGTATACCTCTCAATTGTCCAGATGTTTGCAGCATGTCCAGATTTTTTTCTCAAATTTTTGGTCTGTTCCTCATAAAATTTGTGGTTTTCTGGCAAATAATGGCATACATTTGAATTTCAGACTTCAAATCCTTCAGAAAATGTTTTTTTTTTAAAACAAACCCTGTTTGTATAGCAACTTTCTAAGTTTATAAGAGCAATATTTAAAATATGCCCTCATTTTTTGGCCTTTGTTCCCTCCAATTTTGTTGGACTTTGTCCAGATTTCTTGCAGTAAGAGGATGAGAGGTATGAGATCATGGCAGAAAGATTCAGAAAACAGTTAAACACAGATGATGACAAATAAGGCCCCATTGGCTCATTTTATGTGCTCATTGCCCAATCAGCTGAATAAGATGTAAATTATGTGTGTTTGTTTGTGTTTGTTTATGCATGTATGTTTGTATTTGTTTATTTATTTATCTAGTCATGTTTATTGGGGTAGAGAATTGATTCCAGTAGACATATTTCAGGCTGTGCTCAGGGAAATATAGGTACAGGATTTGCAAATCAACAGTGTTAACTCATAAAAATTAATTTAAATAGAAACTAGAACAGAATACAGACAAAGGCTAAAATTACTAGCATCCAGAGCTGGATCATGGTCAAATGGGATCCAAGGGAAGGTAATGGACCAGAACCTTCCTCCCCTTCAACCATTCCAGTGTCCCATTATTTCATAGGTTTGTAATTGGTTACTGGGCTATTGACCCGAAGGTCGTTATAAGCCTAACCATGTGTACCCTATGTAATACTAGAGAAACTCAATATAGACTTGGCTATCTCTCTCCAGTTCACTGATCAAGTCTGTCAGTGTGCATACTGTTTTCTTCTTTCATAGGATCATAGGACATTACTAGGCTAACAGTCCCAGGGCCCTTACAAGCCTAGCCAAATTCAACCCGTGTTCCTAAGGGTGTCTGGTTCAAGCAGACAATAAAATCAGCACCTATTGCCCCTGTTCAAATAAGGAGCCATTGGCTTCTTTTATGTGCTCATTGCCTGAACAACCCCTGGAGTGAATTTCTAGTTACCTATCCAATCGTCCAAATTATGCTTTAATAGGGCCATTGAGGGGCTTTGTTTAACATGAATAGGAAGCTTATTCTAAAGGTGGCAAAACCTGTGTGAGACAAATCTGTTTTTCCAGCAAGTTCTGTTGATGTCACATATCAGGTTAAGGTCCTTTGAGCGAGTGACCTGTGTGCCATTTGATTTGTGAATGTACAGCATTTCCATTAAAGCTGGATCAGAGATTGCTCTATATGCAAGACAAATGTCATGTCTGAGCAGTCTGTATGACACAGAGTAAAGTGACAATGATTTCGGTCTGTTCGCAAAAGACAGACCTTGAAGACTCTGAATTCTCTTTGTAAGGAGCCTTTATGATCTCTACAACTGCTGCAGGTGTTTGGAAAGGAACATTGTCCTCTATTATTGGCCTGATGAGGGAAGAGTACAGGGGGGTTATAACCTCCTTTTTTCTGGAGTCAATGCCCTTACTTATGAGGTGAGCAATATAAAATGCCCTTCTTACCACTGTGGAGACATGGTGATTGAAGTTAAGATTTCTGTCAACCTGTGTGCCCAGATCTCTCACCACTGACTGTGTGCTTAGGGTATTGCTATTGATGTGGTAGTTTGCAGGAACATCACTCTTGCCAAAGGGGATGATAATGCATTTTTTGCATTAAGTTTAAGACCATGACTTTTGCACCAGTCGTTAGTCTGCATAAGACTGTCTTCCAGGATGTTGACATCACTAGGAGTTTTAATGATCACTCTCAGTTTACAGTCATCAGCAAACTTTGCCAGCTCAAAACCTTTAGTTATAAGCCTGCACTTTGAACAAGTATATTCTGAACAGTAGGGGTCCAAGAACCGATTTCTGTGGAATACCACTGGTTATAGGTCTGCTGGAGGAGGTGGAGTCCCCTATTTTGACCATATGAGCTCTATCAGTGAGCCAGTTTGCAACCCAGCTGACAATATATGGGTTGATACCCAGCTGGGTGAGTTTATCAATGATGCCTGAGTGGGGGATTGTATCAAAGACCCTGGCTTGGTCTAGGTGGGCCGTATACACAGATTTGCCCTCATCCAGGGTTTTGGTGACTGTCTTGAAGAAGTCCACCAAGTTTAACAGGCGTAATCTTCCCTTGACAAAGCCAAACTGGGTGGGGTTGAGCATTTGGATATTTCCTATATCTGTTAATAAGGTCCATAATGATTCATTCTATGGCCTTGCAGATAAGGCTGGTGAGGCTAATGGGTCTATAGTTCCTGGGGTCCATGGATGCACCACCTTTGTGCAAATGGATGATGGTAGCTGTTTTCTGTTCCACTGGGACAAAGCCAGTGCTTAGGCTGTGATTGAAATGCATACTTGATGGTGATGCTAATTCCTGTTTTAACCTATGTAGAACACAGCCAGGGATGCTGTCTGGTCCCATAGAAGCTATGTTTTTGACCTTGGAGAGGGTGGTTAAGACCTGCTCCTTGGAGATACTAAGTGGGGGACAGATGTTAGGGATGCTTTGGGGTATATGTGGCAGGGACAGGTGAGTGAAGTTTTCACTGAACCTGTCAGCCAGCAGATTTTCTATATCCATATGTTCTGTATATGTAGTACCATTATATGAGTTCAGCACAAATTAGGGCCTTATCTTTCAGTTTATGGATGTAACTAAATAACTCCTTGTGGTTATCCTTAGTTAGGGAAGCTAATCTGGAGTCATAGTTAGCTTTGGAGGACTTCATTAGGAGTCTTATTTGCTTAAGTTGAGGAGAGAGTGTTTGCAGTTTTGAGACCATTCTTTCCTACTCTTAGGCATCAATTTCTTTCTCCTATTGTATAGCCTATTTAATGGCAATTGTCCACCAGGCGGGTTTGTTTTTCCTTGAAGCTCTTGCTTTGGTTCTATCAGGTATGGCAGAGTCAATACAATTGTACAGGTGCTCGTGTAAAGCATAGGTGTCTGTTCCATCAGTGGGGGGAGGGGCTATGAAGCTATTTATGCCATCACATAAGAGGTTGTAATTGGCCTTGGAGAAGTTGTTTAGTCTAGTTATTGCTAAGGGGGGAGGGTCTTGTGTTATAGTTACTTCTACTGAGACTGATTTGTGGCCAGATCTCACCAAGGATGGCCACACACTGGGGGTGGTGCAGCAATCCCCCATGTTGGTGAGCACAAGCTCCAGGATGTTTGAGCTCCTTGTGGGGGTGTTAACCAGCTAGAGTTAACGAAGTCCAGGAACCTTTGGGCAAGTGAGTTAAAACACATATAATTTACTCAGTCAATGGATGGGTAGTTAAAGTCACCAAAAAACAGGGTGTTTGGTTGCTTCTTGATTGACTCAAGTAGATCCAAGCAGTGGTGAGTGGATGTCCTGATTCATGGAGGGAGTCCTATAGCTGGCAATGGCCTGAAGAGGGGTCTTGCCTACAGTCAATTGCATCTGAAGTAATTCAGGGGAATTGTTATGATTAACCAATCCAGAGGTGCATTTATCTTTAATAAATATTGATTCACCACCTCCTCTAGTTCTCATGCCTTCAGTTTGGGATCTGAATGTGTTGAAGGAAATGTAACCTGGTATAGCTGGGGTGCTCTTTGCAGCCTTAAACAGGTGTCAGTGACTGCACAAATGTCAGCATCTTCCAAGGTGAGGACTGCTTCCAGTGAGTGCAGTTTCTGGTTACAAATATTTGATTTAAAACCTTTATTTCAAACTTTGTAGCACAAACATCATGACTTTTTGCTAAAGAAAACAAAACAAAATTGTCACTCTCCTACTTTGGACACAATGGAAGAGTCTTTGTGGGTTGTGTTCAAGCAGCTCAATTCTATACAAACACATCTCTATATAGGTTTACTCACTCTAACTTAAGTAACTTATTTACAAATTAACAACTACAATCATGCATGCTGTCAGTGTGGCTGCTCTTACAAAATGGCACTAGGAAGTGCACGTGTCTGGAATTTATATGTGCACGTATAGCCTTGACATGCTTCTTAAAGCTACAGCACACTTCAC